>NW_019723917.1:1002460-1002592 GCF_002891405.2 Cryptotermes secundus | reverse complement strand
AGCAGGTCTTTCGCTCCACCCTCCCCTGGGTTAACTGGCTGACTCAATATCAATGTTGCCTGTAAGTGAGCTATCCGTTATGGTATGCTATCAGCTTCGTGCTTCCAGCAATGTTGCCAGATGTAAGGCATT
>NW_019723917.1:991570-1001376 GCF_002891405.2 Cryptotermes secundus | reverse complement strand
TCTGATATAGCTTTTTGCAATACCAAAATAGACGAATTTAAGCATCACATGCAAAGATTAAGGGGAGGATTTGACCACCTTTGGAGTGAAATGGAAAATATCTTCGATTCAAATGGCACAACTCGACCCAAAAGAATTCGCATTGACTCAATGAGTGGAGAAGAAAGAAAAAACTCCTATAAACGGCTTTCTGTGAAATTATTGATGTCGTGTGTCAGAATGTCGGAGGACGCTACGCTCCTCTTCTTGAGTCTTCTTGATGCCAGATACTTTCCCATGTATAGAACCTCATTTCCTGAAAAAGCATTTTCTTGTTTAAAAGAAAATTATGGTGCACTTTTTTACTTTGTTGCCTTAAAGAGTGAATTTCTAGTAATGTTTTCGGACCCAGATATGGCAAAAGATAGTGTGTATGACTTACCTTAATATATGTATGCTCTTCAGTTATCATGCGTTTTCCCGCAAATCTTCAAATTATGTGAGCTAGTATTAACAATACCAGCGACAATTGCTGCAGATGAACGCTCATTTTCAGCTCTGAGGAGATTAAAAAACTACTTAAGAAATTCGCAGAACCAGGATAGGTTGTCATCACTGGCTTTGATGAACATTGGAAAGTCCTTCCTAAACAAACTGCAGTACAAACCCAGCTTTCTAGATGAGGTTATTGATCTGTTTGCCAAGAAAAACAGAAGAATCGAGCTGAATTATAAACAATAAAGTAAGCATTAATTATATTCCAGGTTCACAACCCTGTCATTTGATGGCTATAAAATTGTGTTGATAATTATGTGTTATTTTAATATATTAGCTTAAATATACAATACATATTAAACTATTAGGTGTTTTCTTTTAAATGGAAGATAGAAACTGTAGGGCATGTAGGAAAAATTTATACACACGTATATAAAGTTGCTTCCCTGCTTTCGGTAGTCATGCTACGCCACTGGTTTCAACAGTGGCGAAAATGAAGTGCATGACAAGCCACGCTCTGGGCGTCCGTGCTCAGCTGGCACTTCTCACAATGAACAGCACCTCGATCAGTTCATCCGTACAGATCGGCGGATAACGACCAGGGAACTATGTGCACGGCTTAATATCGGCTGTAATGCATTTGAAACGATGTTGGGGAAGCTGGATTATCGCAAAGTTTGTTCCAGGTGGGTCCAGCGGATGCTTACACAGGAACACAAAACTCATCGAATGGAAGTCTGTCAGGACCTGTTGCACCAGTTTGAGGCTGCAGGTGACAAGTTTCTGGACAGAATCGTTACCGGAGATGAGACGTAGTGTCACCACTACGAGCAGGAATCTAAAAGACAGTGCACGGAGTGGCGACATCCGGATTCCCCAAGAAAAAAGAAGTTCAAGACACAGCCATTGGCAGGGAAAGTGATCTGAACGTTTTTTTTGGGGGGGGGGATAGGCGAGGTCTGATTTTGTTGGATTTCCTGGAGTCTGGTGAGACTGTCAATTCTGAACGCTACAAGACGACACTGACTAAGCTGAAAGCCCGTATTTCACGAGTCAGGCCAGAGAAGCAGACAACCTTTCGCTTGCAACACGATAACGCTAGACCCCATACTGGCTGGACTGTCCTACCACATCCACTTTATAGCCCCGATTTAGCACCTCCAGACTTCCATCTCTTTGGGCCCATGAAAGATGGACTACGTGGGCAACATTTTCCAGACAACGATGCTGTCATTGCAGCTGTAAGAAAGTGGCTAGCCTCTGCTGGCGCAGACTTTTACGGGCCCGGCATACAGGGTCTTGTTCATCGTCGGCAAAAGTGCAAAACGAATGGTGGTGATTAAGTAGAAAAATAACTGTAAGTAGCTGAAATCTTGCTCTATTTAACTGCATTATTATGCTTTCTGTATCTGTTGTACTTTTCACTAAAAAAATTAGGAGGCATTATATAGGGAACGCTCATCTTATATATACATATATATATATATATATATATAAATTATGTCGTCGTCAACACAATAAATACAGTTTTATTTTCAATCCTATACTGCCACATGTTTCGGTCATAAGACCATCATCAGGCAGCTGTACACAGGAATACATAGACATTGATAACGACTTCCTTTCTTGAACACCCTTGTCTTTTCCTGTTCCTAGCCGTCTTAGTTTCCAAATTCCTGCTTCCGTCCACCCTATGCCATTTCTTTCATTTTAGAACACCCTTCTGTGTACTGTTCCTTACCTCTTGTGTGTTTACTTCATGGTAAATGGGTGATGAAGTCCTTCCCATCGTCGAGAATAATTTTTATCTCTGTACTTCTTTGTGTCGTTCTTTAATAACTCTGCTTATGTTCACACATGATCTACAAGGCGCCAAAACTCCTAAGACGGAATTCGTCCTGAACTTCATATGTTTTTCATATAAATATCTGTCATATTTTAGTCAGTTTTTCGTTTTAGATCCAGGGCACAGTGACCCATCCTGTTCCTCTCTCCGAAGAGCTTCTGCTCTTCCTTTCATTTACAACAGCATTGGCAATGAAATACTTTCGTTCGGAAAACCACAATCAATTCGTGAAAATGCTCAGTTTCAAACAAATCATATTTAGTGGTAATTAGACATGAGATACTCTCATATGTTAGGTAACCATTCATTATCGCAACATGAATTCTTCGTGTTGATACCGATTTGATAATACAAGGATAGAATTTTCTTTCGAAAATAATATTGGTTAACATCGCATATAATTAACCATAATCTTGTAAAACAACTTTATTATTTGTTCTCACTTTTAGGTATTGACTGATATGAACATAATTTTGTAAAACTTCGGAACTTCAAAACAGAATATCTCCACCGTAGTCCTGCGACCGTAGGAGGCGACAAGAAAGGAAGTCTCGAATTTGACACAGTAAAATATGGTCGCAAGTCTCACGGGACTCGGACCCAAGAATGACTACGCTGACGAGGACCAGCAGCAATTGTAAACGACAGGCCCATCGTCCTATCAGAGAATGCGCTCCACATCAACAAACCAGCAAATGTCTGACAGTAATAAAAATTTGGCCGTAAGACCTAGATATGTGCTTTATTCTAAGAAACACTGGCAGACTCACTCACCGTCGGTCGTAAAGTAAGACTCGACTCGACTGTTTCTAGTTCATGATAGCCCGACTTGTACTTCAAAAACAAAATCACTAAGTTTTGCTTTTGTAGTTCAGTAGTGCCACGAAAGCAAAACTTCTGATTTTGTTTTTGAAGTACTGGCATATAAAGTCTAGATGCTTACAGTAAAAGCGGTAGGATAATTCATTGTCAGCCTCGTCCAGAGAACCCGTCACAGACATTATTAGCCACTTCCTCCGGCCGGCTTATGCTAACGTTTGGAGCACAGGCGCAATTAGGATAGACAGAGTATAATATAGGTTTGAGGGGGAAATGTGCCCATGACATTCGAAATTATCACGTTGGCTAAGCCAGGAATATTAACACACTTCAGTTGCTTGCGTTGTTGACTATTCCAACAACAGCCAGTGCGTCTGTCGAGCTGTCATTTTCTGCTTTGAAGAAGATTCAGAATTACCTACCCAGCACGCAGACTCAGGAGGGACTCAATAAGCTGTTATTACTTGCAATGAGAAGACGATTTTTCAAGACTCAGAAAATAATCCGAATTTCTGTGACTCTGTGATATGTAATTTTACGGAAAAAGAAATCGTTGCAAGGAACTGAAGTACAGTGTGTTAATGAGAAAAGGTAAGCACAGAAGTCGATAACCTTTGTACTTCATTTACATTGTGTTCTTTTTTATTCCTTAATTTAATAGCGTATTTTTCCTCAAGTTTGCACAGTTGTCTAGTACAATATTCATACTTAATTGTCAAAATTTTCAGGACATCCCTGTCTCTCGTTAATTGCTAACACTTCTAAAAAGGCCGCGCTCCGCCACTGACTGCTTCATGCATATCCCCGTGTATTCTATATCAGCGTATTTAGCCGCCATCTATGAACGCAATATGTGTTACTTTGGTAAACGGTTAGTACGCAGCGCAGACAGACGCTGGAAACGTGGTTCCATACCGCTCCGCACCACTCTTCCCATTCATGAACGCAAGCTTACGCCAACCGTTCGAATGGAACTACGCCAAATCGGTTCATATGGTTCGTACGTAATGCTCAGAACACGTGCACCAAATGTCATTCCTAATGCAAATCATAGGTGGCAGTATAGTTGCTCCAGGACGGAAGGGCGTATGGGGCGTTTGTATTGGTGGTAAGACCGGAAACGGATGTGAATGCTGGGTCAGGCATTATAGGACTAGTTGTTTGCGGCTGGAATATTAAGAAAATGGTAAAATTAAATTTGTATGACTTAATTGAGTATAATATTGTGTTAGTGGTTGTAGGTACATTTAGTTTTACCAACGTGTTGTATAATTTCAGTGCGGGGCGTGTTACAGTTTATATTTTCTGTCAAACTTGATTTAGGTTATGGTATGCTGGTCCCATATGTAGTGTAAATTGGTTACGTTTATTTTTTAAATTCAGATTTTCCTGCTGTTACAGCCAATGACGCCCCAGCTGTCTCCTGTTGAAGAGCAGGAAAGGCTATTGGACGAGGCTTTGAGTGTTGTTAAAATTCAAGCTTTGCAAATGAAGAGATGTCTTGACAGAAGCAAGCTCATGGATGGCCTCAAACATGCTTCAACAATGCTCGGCGAATTGCGCACATCTTTATTATCACCGAAGAGCTATTATGAATTATGTATCCTTTATTAGTGTATGCTAATTTCATGTATTGTGTTATCTACCCCAAAAAATAACAGACTCTCACATCTCCGTTAGTAATGTGTATGATATTTGTTGAAGAGAATGTCCCACACCTTACATAGGAACTGCTGCACCACTTGTGCAGTATTGAAGGTGTGTAAATTAACAGTAAAAACCCTAAATCCATTACTACTAGTTCATCCTAGTAGAATCTAGAAATTCCTAAGCACAGTGAACAAAACTAGTATTCTCTAGTAAGAACTGGAAGTTGGTACTGCTGTTGATAAAAACCTGAATCACAGTTTTAGGACTTTGTATTTACTGCTGCTCTTTTCAGTGGAAATGGGTCTGAAGACCGAAACATGTAAGGACATAAATAATTGAAATAAGAAAAATCTTCACCAACCACCCTAGACGGAACTGTTTTAACTTTTCATGAGGTCCTTACCACATCTCCAATAGTAAGGATCTTCCTGATCTTTGTTAGTAGGAAGGATTGTCCATATGTATTATACATATTATGCCTTCTTCACCGATTAAAGGAGTGCTTTATATGGAGGTTGTAATTATCTGCACCTATACAGTTGGACAAATTTTTCTTTTTAAATTAGACATCAGAACTTTAACCTAAAGTTATTGGGCAGTTTCGATTTTCACCCATATTCATCTACAACACAAAATTCTTTGCACAAGGTCATAAATTAACTCCATACATGTCAAAGAGTTAGTTAAATGTTGGTGATAGTTCACGTGAGAGGTGGGCGCATAATGATAGTTAGCTCTTTTGACTTTTAATGATGTTGATCAGTTACAACTCATGATTTACAGAAAATTATAAATGAACTTTTCATGTATAAAATAAAGTGTTATTCATATTTTTATTATGTTTGGTATGACACATGTTTGCATAATGCTAATGGCCAGTTTCGATTTGTAACTATATTGACTCATTAGAATGCCTACTTTACCTAACATCAAAAGCAAAATTTTTCGTGTACAGGGGTCCTTGTTATCTGTGATTAACTGGAACTGGAAAATGCTACTTAAATTCCCTTTAAGCACAAAATTTCCACCCATAAGAAATAATGTAAGTGGGTTAATGAGAAGAGTTACGTCTTCTGGGATATAACACTATGTACTACACTGAGGGTGACATGTTCATCCAAAATGTGGCTTGACTTTCAACAGACCTCATGTGATATCGCTTCATGCTGGTTTCTTGTTTGTCTAATTCTTCAACTCTGAAGATGGAGGCAAAATGCTCCTCTGAAACATCAGTTAACTTTCATTGTACTACATGGCATTATATCCCAGAACTCTTTATAGCAACTGCTGTGATACTAAGAACTGCAAATTCTGCAGTGGTTAATGAGGACTGGAACATCAGAGGGTAGCACCCTTGGGTCTGTAACTGGAGAAGGTAGCAGCATGTCATCCAAGACATGTTTCATAAGAAATTATTTGCCAACGACCCATAACTCAACTCCTACACTGATTTTGAACTAATGATGACACGGTGTTAAAATAACAATTTTTACATAAATAACCTTGACCTACCTCTGCCTTCAATTATAAGTCATCTAGACAAGCAGGGGCTTGAGCTTTTTGTTGTCATTGGTGGGTCCACCAAGAAGCAGAGTTGAATGCTGGAAACCAGGATCAGATTTTTCTTTCTTGGGAATGTATAGCCAAAATTTCCAGTACAGCCCACTTTCCTCTACATTAAAAACCTATACAACCTCTTTATTTGACCGTCACAACACAGCAAATATAGAACTTCAAGGACAATGCTCAGTTATAGTTCTGCTACAGCCATGATATATATACAGTGTCCGTCTTGCAGTGCATCCACTTTTACCTGTCACTTCACAACATGTTTCGGCACCATAGTGCCATCATCAGGTGCTCCATTTACACTAATCTATTGCATTGCATGCCATTATGTCAATGTAAAATTATTTAAAAAGTATTTTTAAAATATTCGTCAGTTATAATAAACTTTTTGTATACTAAAATCTTGTTAAGATATTCATCTTATCTGTTCCAATTCAAAACCTGCGCATGGTTCCTCCACTATGGGAGTCGTTCCTCTTATGTGGCGTGTGTATCGTGTCTCGTGATGTGTGTTCCCTTTTTGGCTGCGGGTTGATTACAACACCCGCAGCCATCTTCGTCCATCACGGACGAAGATCGGTGCAACAGGACGCTAAAATACAACGTTCTGCTACATGTTTCAGCCACAAGTGGCCATCATCGTTCAAACACACTTCAACAATCGTACACCATTGAACTGCAGTACATAAAATTTGATTACTTTCCATACAGTACGTACAATTCTCCGTATGATGATTCTCCAACTATTCTATTAATTAATTCTCAACATTATTGGACCTCATACACAATTTTATAAGAAACTTGAATTTACTATTCGTCGACAGAAATGTATGAAAAGTAAAACCAACGACCGATTTGATGTTATTAAACATCAGTCAACTTTTAATTTGTTTTTATACATGACTTTTTATTGTTTTAAATAACATACTTATTGTATTCTTGTGCATATTATCTTAAATGACTTATAACATTGTATCAAATTTTATGTACTGCAGTTCAATGGTGTACAATTGTTGAAGTGTGTTTGCCTGATGATGGCCACTTGTGGCTGAAACATGTAGCAGAACTATAACTGAGCATTGTCCTTGAAGTTCTATATTTGCTGTGTTGTGACGGTCAAATAAAGAGGTTGTATATATTGTAACACGGCAGGATGCACGAAATGAAAATTAAAAACCTGCTTAGGATAATAGCCACCCGTCTGCTCATGCTGCTCCTCCATTTCTGAAGCCATACTGCTTTTGGAAGTATTGAAACCAGCCAATTGATAGACCAAGTGGTATCATTTTGGTAGTGTCCTCTTCTTTCATCTCCTTCATAGCCCCATGTAGGCTTATAGCCTTCGCTCAAATGAGGGCTAGGCATACAGGCATGTGTTGTTGGTATAATTCCTAGACCTACTTTGCCAGACGTCTCTCCATAACCTCCCATCACACCTTTGGTGTGTAATTTTTGCCTTTGAGTTGTTTAGCAAATTAGGGACCTTTAATTCAATTTCACATGTACTTTTAAAAATAGTATGATTTTTGTTTTAGGAATCTGAAGAACACATACAATGTATAGTAAATGCTTGCCTCTACTTGTGACAAATAGCAAATAATGTCACATCAGCACTGTAAGTGGTATGCTTCCTCTTAGACATGCTGCTGCTAGCATTGATCGTTGTCTATGGTAAATGGCAGAAAGAATTCATGGTGGGAGACAGTGCACTTGTGCATCTGTACACACATTTGAGCAGGAGACTGGGACAGAATGGCTCATGCATGTTAGATGGGAACTATTGTCTTTTGGGAAATGTATAGTCCATGGTAGTGATCCTCAGAAGTGCAGGGAACTTTTACAAATATGAGGTGCTGTCGGAAAGTTCCTGGACTAGGTCAAAAAAGAAATGCTGTCTTAACTTACTCAATTTTGGCTGCCATCTCCTTCAAAATAGTCTTCTTGGAAATGTATATGCCAGTCCATGGATTTTTTCCTTGCTTCAAAAGCACCATGGAAGTCGTTTTCCTTAATGGTCTCGAGTACCACGCGCGATTTCCTTTGGATATTGGACACTGTTTCAAAATGTCACCCCTTCAATTTCATTTTCAATTTGGGAAACAAAATGAAATCACGGAGGTTAAGTCGAGCAAGTAGGGAGGATGGGGAGCAATAACCATGTTAGTAGTCACAAACTCTGTGGTTGTCAGGGACGTGTGGGCATGCGCATTATTATGATGAAGGAACAGTGTGATGCATGTTCAAATTTTCTGTTAAGATCCCTTGGCAAACTCCATAATTGATCCCAGTAGAGTCTGAGAGCTCATGGATTGTTTGGTGACGGTCTTCATTTATGAGTTCTCCACAATTCTTTCAATATTTTCTGTTGTTTTTCTGGTGCTTGGTCACCCTGAACGTTTATCATCTTCAACTGACACTCAACCGACCTTGAAACGTGAAATGCCAATCAAAAACCACTGTCTGGCTTAACGAATGTTCTCCAAAAGCCTCACGAAGCATATCAGGGGTTTCAGTAGCGGATTTACGAAGCTTCACGCAAAACTTGATGCAGACACGTTGCTCGATTTTGCCATCCATCGCAGACAAAATGAAATACGAAGTCAAAAAAGCACTTGTGTTAAAGCAGTGCGTTTTCACAGCATTGTGTCACATGGCAGACGGATGTGATAGGCTTGTGGAAGTGTGACCTTGGCCTCCCCTCTCATCTTCTTTCACCGAGGAAGTTACAACAGTAACAGTCGGGGAACTTTCTGATACCACCTTGTAGTTCCTCAATAATTTGGCCTTGTAATTACAGGGAAATAGATAACAAAAACTCATATTATGGGGACCTCATATTAATCACAAGCTGTTACTCAGATTTTGTAGGCATTTGATGTGAAAGTTCTTCGTGTAATAATATTAGTCATTTTGAATTTTGGACATGTTGACCAGTTATGAAGTCGGTCGTACTTAAGACCATACATGGATTTTTCCATGTATCTCATAAACCATTTCACAGATTATAATGTAATTCAGTGTTGCACATTATTATTCTGTTGATATATATATATATATATATATATATATATGATTATACAAGTGTACATGCCAACATCAGAGTATGAAGATGATGAAGTGGAAAAAGTGTATGACACAATTGAAGACATTCTTCAGGAAGATGGAAGAGGAGACACAAACAGCATCATATTGGGAGACTGGAACAGCATTGTTGGAGATGAACCATATCAGAATATTGTTGGATCACATGGACTAGGAAGACGGAATCACAGAGGTCAAATGCTTATTGACTTTTGTGAACGAAATGGATTGATTGTTACCAACACTTGGTTCAAGAAGCCAAAGAGAAGAATTTACACATGGAAGGCACCTGGGGATTGGAAGAGGCATCAGCTGGACTACATCCTTGTGAAACATCGATTCAGAAACAGTGTGAAGGATGTGAAGA
>NW_019723917.1:956896-989538 GCF_002891405.2 Cryptotermes secundus | reverse complement strand
GGCAGGTTTTCTCCGAGTACTTCGGTTTCCCCTACCAATCTTCATTCCACCAAATTTTCCATCATCATAATCACCCGGGGCAGGCTAGAATAAGCCAATCAATGGCCGCCATGCTGAGTGGACCCAGTTGGACTCCGCCCCCCACTATGCGAATAAAAAATTAATTAATTTCCTGACATGTATCTCTGTGTCCCTGTGTATGGAATCTCAACCAACCTGCTGTCTCTTCATGTGTGTGGAATCTCAACCAACCCGCCATCTCTCCATGTGTGTATGGAATCTCAACCAACCTGCCATCTCTCCATGTGTGTATGGAATCTCAACCAACCTGCCATCTCTCCATGTGTGTATGGAATCTCAACCAACCTGCCATCTCTCCATGTGTGTATGGAATCTCAACCAACCTGCCATCTCTCCATGTGTGTATGGAATCTCAACCAACCTGCCATCTCTCCATGTGTGTATGGAATCTCAACCAACCTGCCATCTCTCCATGTGTGTATGGAATCTCAACCAACCTGCCATCTCTCCATGTGTGTATGGAATCTCAACCAACCTGCCATCTCTCCATGTGTGTATGGAATCTCAACCAACCTGCCATCTCTCCATGTGTGTATGGAATCTCAACCAACCTGCCATCTCTCCATGTGTGTATGGAATCTCAACCAACCTGCCATCTCTCCATGTGTGTATGGAATCTCAACCAACCTGCCATCTCTCCATGTGTGTATGGAATCTCAACCAACCTGCCATCTCTCCATGTGTGTATGGAATCTCAACCAACCTGCCATCTCTCCATGTGTGTATGGAATCTCAACCAACCTGCCATCTCTCCATGTGTGTATGGAATCTCAACCAACCTGCCATCTCTCCATGTGTGTATGGAATCTCAACCAACCTGCCATCTCTCCATGTGTGTATGGAATCTCAACCAACCTGCCATCTCTCCATGTGTGTATGGAATCTCAACCAACCTGCCATCTCTCCATGTGTGTATGGAATCTCAACCAACCTGCCATCTCTCCATGTGTGTATGGAATCTCAACCAACCTGCCATCTCTCCATGTGTGTATGGAATCTCAACCAACCTGCCATCTCTCCATGTGTGTATGGAATCTCAACCAACCTGCCATCTCTCCATGTGTGTATGGAATCTCAACCAACCTGCCATCTCTCCATGTGTGTATGGAATCTCAACCAAACCGCCATCTCTCCATGTGTGTATGGGATCTCATCTGACCTGCCACCTTCCTGGCACCCCACTGTAATTCCCTGTAATGAGCAATAACAACGTGGAGCATGCGTGCATTTGTTAGGTGCAAGTAGTGTTAGTGAAATTTACTATAGGAACCTCAGTAGCCACAGATATACTTACTTACTTATTTTCTAACGAATGAATGAATGTATGAGGGGTAGGCCCTTTTGGCCCTCGCACCGCAACCTGTAGTGGCCTATTGTTCTTCCCCTTTATTGATTATCTCCTCAGTAGTCCCACGCTTCAAATGAAGCACAGGACTTTGTACGTGGGGGCATCAAAATAGTCACTTGGTTCCATAAAATATTGACCCAAGTGACGTAGTCTTAAATAAGCTAATGCCTCACATTCACACAGGATATGTGTGGCTGTTTCGTTTTCTTCTTGACACCTCTCACAAGTGGGACTATCAGTTAGTCCAAGTTTGAACAGGTGTCCTGTAAGTAGTCCTACCACCCATCATAGTTGGTTCCTGTTTAACTTTAACAGTTCCTTTGCCCTCTTACTAGAAGGTCCACATATAAGTCCCTTTACTTGCCCGAGTCATGTTAAGGATCCCCAGTATTTCTTGTGTTGCATGTTTGTCCAGTCCCTGATTGCCTGTCTGGTAACTCCTATAGAGATGCCATGGGCTGGTTCAGGTCCTATGACTGGATGTTCAGCTCCAGTCTTAGCTCATTGGTCTGCTGTTTCGTTTCCAGCAATACCCTCATGATCCGGCACCCATATCAGTTGTACCCTGTTATGTTTGGCCAGTTCCATGAGGGTTTGGTGGCAATCCCAGACCAATTTTGAGCTGATCTGGTGTTTGTCGAGCGCTTTAAGTGCACGTTAGCTGTCAGATAGAACGTAGATGTTCCTATTTCTATAATTTCTATCTAAATTCTCCATAATACATGTCATAATGGCATATACTTCTGCTTGGAATACTGTCGTGTACTGCCCAAGGCTGAAACTTAAGTTTCCGCTTCGTGCCATAGCAGCACACAACAGCCCCAGTGCCCTTACTTATCTTGGAACCATCTGTATACCAGATCAGTCCCCCATTTCTGTCGGGCCGAAACCTGTCTCCCCCATTCACTCCTGTCAGGAAGTCTGACTGCAAAGGGTTTTTCATATACATGTCTCAGTATCATTTTGTCAGACCCCATTTGTAAAATGGGTTCTTTTTTTCATGTCCTGAGTTATGTATGCATGGCCAAAACCATCGGATCTGGGTTTCCATTGTTCACTGCACTGGAGATGGAAGATTCCTGCCCTGGTCTCTGCCTCCAACTGTAGATGCAAAGGCGGGAGTCCAAGGAGTATCTCCAGTGCAGCTGTTGGAGATGTTCGAATTGCTCTTGTGATACCTAAGCAAGCCAAACTTTGCAATTTGCTAAGTTCTGCCTTGCTTGTCTTGAGTTTAACTCTGGGCCACCATACTGTGACGCCATATATAATTATGAGTCTTAAAACCGCAGTGTATATCCAATGCACAACCTGTGGTTTCAGTCCCCAACTTTTACCAAACATGCTTCTGCATGTCCAAAAAGCCTTATAGGCTTTATTGATGACCTTGTCCAGCTACTTTTTCCATGTCAGCCCCTTGTCTAATTCTAGATCAAGGTACTTGACATCACTGGAGAGCTGGATTGTCTTATTGAAGAGAGTCGGTTCCTTAAGGCCCTTTATATTTCTCTTCCTAGTAAAGGGTATAATTACCATCTTATTGGGATTGATGGAAATACTTGTTCTTTCACACCATCGTTGGACCATGTACAGAGCTGTTTGAAGACGTTCTGATACGGTTCAAAGGAATTTTCCATTATTTAGGATTGCTATGTCATCAGCATATTCTACTGTATAATACCCATCATCATTAAGACCCCACAGGAGATCGTCGACGACATGGCCCCACAGCAGAGATGAGAGTACGCCCCCTGCGGACAACCCCTAGACGCAGACTCCCCCAGGGTTTCTCCCGATAATGTAGCAGCTATGGTTCTGCTTTCCAGCATAGCACTGATCCACCTGCGTATTGCAGGCTCTGAGCCATGCTTTCCAGCAGCCTGTTTGATTACATCAAATGAGGTCCTATCAAAGGCTCCCTCTATATCAAGGAATGCTCCTAAGGCAATATCCTTGTGTTCAATTGCACTTTCTATGTGTGTTACCACTATATGTAGTGCACTTCGGTAGATTTACCTTTTTGGTAGGCATGCTGTTGTCGGTGTAGAGGATATGTCCTCAACGCCCCATCCCTGATATGCCTATCCACTATTTTCTCCATCATTTTCAACAAGAAAGACAATAGGCTGATAGGACGATAAGCCTTAGCCTCGGTATAATCAAGTATCCCTGGCTTTGGGATAAACGTCACTTTAACTTGCCTCCAGGCCATGGGGATGAAACCATATGCCATGCAGGCTCTATATATGCGACATAGATGTGGAACTAAAAGGTCTGCCCCATGCTGCAAAAATGCTGGTACAATTCCATCTGTTCCCACTGACTTAAATGGTCTAAAGTGTTCAGTGCCCATCTGATTTTTGATTGGTTATGTATGACTTTGGCCAGGTTCCAGTCTGCCCTGTTCGTCTTGCTTTGGCAAGTGCCCAGGTTTTGCTGACCCTGTCCATCGTCCAAATTATCAATCAATTTTGAATCAGGAAAGTGAACTCTGAATAATTCATTCAGTGTCTCCCTTCCAGTTTGAGTATAGTGCCCCTTAGGCAACTTAATTGTGCTAACCTTCTTGGTTGCCTGTTCTGCCATGATCCTCATGAGTCTGGCACAGCCTGGTACATCATTGATCTCCTGGCAGTGCCTCCTCCATGAGGATCACTTGGTTTTTCTTATTTCTTTGTTGTAACAGGTAAGGGCTTCTTTGATGGTGTCCCACTGCCCTCTTCTTTTAGCTGTATTAAACAGCCTTCTCGTTTTGGTTCTAAGCCCACTCAGCTGGTTATTCCACCAAGGTGCTCTCCTTGGTCTATGAGTGGTCTTTGCTAGACAATTCTGATTAAAGGACAGGATAATAGCCCATTGCAACTGGCCAACGGACCGATCAACATCCTTTATTGTGCGTATATTACGCGAGATGGCCTACAGATTTACCTTTAGGTCGTCTTTGTAAGACTCCCAATTGGTTCTCTTAGGATTCTTATAAGTAGTTTGATCTACTGTGATGTTACTTATTTGAAAGCATATATACCTATGATCCGATAATGATGGCTCATCAGATACATGCCAATTACTTACCAGGTTTTCTATGTTATTTGTCCCTAGTGTCAAATCAATAACCTCCTTCCTATTGCAAACCACAAAGGTAGGTTCGTTACCATGTTTTAGAATATTCAGGTTCGAACTCACCAGAAATTCCATAAGGCTCTCTCCCCTTGGGTTAGTGCCGGTGCTCCCCCACAAGATGTGGTGCATGTTGGCCTCACACCCTATAATGATTTGCTTCTTCCTGCTACAGCTGTAGCCTATTATGTCCCTCATCTCCTTAGTTGGTGGAGGTTCATCTGAGTCGTATGGAAGGTAGACTGAAGCAACAATCAGCTCCTTGCTGCCTTCTCGATATGTGTATGTTATCCTTACCGCTGTTGCCTCCCTAGAACAGAGCTCCAGCAAAGGCAAGGCATTAACATGATTCCTGATATAAACACAAGTTCTTGCATTATTACCGGGTACAGCAGAGTAAACTATTCCCCCTGTGTTAGTTAAGCCCCTTATTTGACCATTGTATAACCAAAGTTCCTGAATAAGTGCTATATCTGCCTTACCCTCAGCTAGTTGTTGGCACAGAGCTGCCGTGGCAGCTTTGCTGTGGTGTAAGTTGATTTGAAGAAATTTCATGATCTCTTCCAATTATGGAGGGGTCAATTTCCATCTTATGTCCTCTCCATCCTCGGGTTGGGTTCCGTGTGAAGGGATCCCCTGATCCGCTTTGCTTTGGTCATCTGGGGGGGTTGGGTGTCTCATCCCCTTCCTCCTCAGAGACCGAGTTAGAAGATACAGAATCTGTCACAAGTTCTACCTGGCACTGAACTTCAGGATCATCCAGCACCTTAACAGTCCCCTGTGAGAGTCCTATAAATATTTTGTAACCGTTCCTCTGTATAATAGTATGGGAGTACCGGTCTATGAATAAGATAAGCCTCTGGCCTTTTGATTCAGATTGCTTATTTAGTACCCTCCAGTTCTCAGTAGGAAGTCATGGATTAAGGTTTGCAGTGCATTTCAGCAGCTCTTCCTGATTCTGGGCAAGTTTTTCCCTAGTCCGGAGAGCCACTTTAACAGGTTTCGGCAGGTTCCTGGCATCAGTAACTTTCAGCCTGGCCCCTGATTCCGGCCTGTGTTTGTCAGTGGCTCTGGTGAGCCATTGACCAGACTGTTGGTCGGTACATACATAGATAAGTGCACCTCCCACTAGTCTGTAGGATTTCATGTGTGGTAGTTCTCCCTTTGGAGTCCTACCTAACACCTCTCCCAATGCTTCCAGAATGGAATTTTGGTCTTCTTTGGTAAGCTTATCCTCAGGGTTGACGCTGATCATTCTGAGCCCTTATTTATTTGAATGATTATAAATGACCATGAAATTTATTTCTAATTAATTCTCGGTAATTTAAATTTCAAAAGTCTTATGTTTCGATATTACTGGAAATGTATCGTGATCTATAATATCGTATTTCATCGTCTGGGACGTGCAATACGGTGTTTACGTTGAAAATTTCTAGATTCTGGCAGAAACAAGAAGTCCGGAGTTATGACATTTACGATCAGTCATAAATTTAGCTCGGGTACAGGGAACCGGACGCGCCTAAAAGGACAGGTCAGAGCTTGTTACAATTGCCTGTGAATGAGGGCCAGTATGATTGGGTTGCCTCGTTCAAGCTTCCCACGGAAGATGGGATGAAATGTATATGTCAACACCATCTTTCGAATTCCCGGCGTGGGGGCGCAAGCCATTCCACAAAAGAGAGACTTTCACAATATTCCGAACTGAACGGACGTGATCCTTGCACGCTCCGGGACATAGCTTGCTGATAGTGTGACGCTGTAACTTAAAGCTAAGAATACATTAATTTAACAGTGTGGTGAATTAGCAGGTGAATAAACGTCAATTGGCTCAACTCTCAGAAAACGCTTTCTTTGGCATCGCTACCCTGAGACTCATGCGAACCGACCCAGTTAGTTTCCCGTACCTGTACCGATCTTCCTTAGTTTGATCTGTGAGGAGAACTTCCAGTAGCCATCATACACTGTCCTAAGGTAGAAACAGGTGTAGCAGGGATAGCACCATTCCGACTGCGCCGATACAAGCAAAGGCGGGTTGGAAAAGAGCGGTGTTAGGGTAAGTGTCCTTGAAGATAGCTACCTTTATATTGGTCAGAGCCTCCTTGTAAGTCCCTGGGCCTTTTCGGAGTTCTGGCTCTTTCTGTAGGGGTACTGCCTCCAACCTTGGCCTCTTAAAGGTGTCGGTGGGGGTTTCTTCCTGTTTGGACGAGCCTGCATTTCCTAGTTGCTGACTGCTCCCAGTTCCTGCTTTGCTTGTCTCAGCTCTAGCCTTTTTCATCCTCCGTCTAGTGCATCCAGACAATGTTTCCTTCACCAGATGGGGTTCACCTACTCTAGAGACTAGGTGTCCAAGTCCTTCTCCTGCTGCAGGTATGTTAGAAGTACTAGCTCCCTGCAGTGATGTGTCAGTACTACTGACCCCGAGGAGAGTAGTTTTTGATTTTACCTCTGGCAGGTTTTGAACCACTGGTTCATCCTTTCCTCTGGCTGAAATTTCAACAGCAGGTTCGCTGGTTTCAACTGGGCCCCTCAGTGGTTCACCAGAGCTTCCAGCCCCATGCTGAAGCATTTCTCATAGGGATCCCTTGAAGGGGGGGTCCCTCTTCAGTTTAAGACCTTTATGACCAGTTTTTAGTTTGCTTCCTTTCATTTTGGTCCCACGAGTTATGGGGATTTAAAAGGTCACCACCCACAGCGCCCCATACGGATGGAAGGCATAAATACAATGGAGTGCTGCCTGGTGCCCCAAGGGGATCGTTCAAGACACTGGCTAATTTCCACTCCAGTGCCATGCAGCCCTCAGCACGATGCCTCACACCTTGGCTTAGGTGGTCTGGTCGTGTAAAATGCAACCCTCACAAGCCTCCAGGACCAAGAGTGTGTGTTCGAGGGGAGAGGGGTATCCCAGATGATAATGGGAGTGCGATACCAGTTAGTCATGAGGTTACGACCAGGGCATCCAACATGAGATTATTGCCCCTGGGGTTCCTTCTGAGCTTCCCCATTCTCACCCCTCCACATGGGTTGGTCAATCCATTTTAGAGTGTTGAACCCTAAGGCTTGAGGCTCCTTATCAGTATTCTAGGGAGACAACTCAAATAGCCGTAGCTACCTCCATAGGAGTGCTCTCCCGCATTCGTCCCAGGTACACCGTAGTGACACTCAAGAGTCATTATGCCGCCGCATGGGAGGCTCCAGTCATATAGCCATCGCCCTTTATGGAAACTCAGCCGCCAGCCCCGGAAGGTCATACTGATCCAGACCCCCAAGACTGTCATTGCCCAGTGGGACCATGAGGAGGTGTTCCAAAGCTGTGTCCCAATGCATCCCTGGTCTGTGATACGTCCACACCAAAGACACAGACAACTGTGGCTTCTTGAGGAGCCACCAAATCAGCAGCTATTCAAGAATTTCCCAGCACTTTATGGAACCCCCAGTGTTCATTACCGTGTTCACAAGAGCCCTCCACTGGTCCCTGTCCTGAGCCAGATCAATCCAATCCAATCCATACCATTCCATCTCTCTAATATCCATTTTAATATTGTCCATCCACCTACATCTTGGTCTTCCCAGTGGTCTCTTTCCCTCTGGCTTTCCCAGCAGTATGCTATATGCATTCCTCTTCTCCCCCATTCATGCTACATGCCCCACCCACCTCATCCTCCTTAACATGATCATTCTAATTATACTTGGAGAAGAGTACAAGTTATGAAGCTCCAACCTCCTGTCACTTCATCCCTCTACAGTCCAAATATTCTCAACACCCTGTTCTCAAAAACACCCTCTCTCTGTGTTCCTCCCTTAATGTCAGAGACCAAATTTCACACCCATACAGAACCACAGGCAAAATTATAGTTTTCATAGTCTAATATTTACATTTTTAGACAGCTGACGAGAAGACAAAAGGTTTTGGACTGAATGGTAGCATGCATTATCCAGATTCAATCTCCTCTTAATTTCCTCCTGAATCAGGTTTTGATTTGTTATCATCGTTTACAAATATCTGAACTGTGCCACATGTTCAAAACATATGTTACCTATATTTATGTCATGCTTTTGCCCTGCATGTTGGTGACAAGGCAGCAACATATGCTTAGTTTTCTCTGTGTTTACTTCTAGACCAACCTCCTTACTTGTGTCATTTAAAGTTTGTGTCTTTTTGTTTATGGTATCTATGTTATCACCCAGTAGATTCACATCATCAGCATAGACCAGCAGCTGATGTGTCCTGTTTAATTTCAGTCCCACCTGGTTTTCATGGACCTTCCTAATGGCATAGTCTAAAGTGAAGTTGAAAAGCAGTGGTGATTAAGCATCCCCTTGTTTTAGACCATTCTGGATAGGAAAATTATCAGACAAACATATATGGACTTCACTGTATGTTTCGTTTAAACACATTGTAATTAGCCTGACTAGATTCATGGGTACCCCAAACTCTATCTGAATATTGTACAATACTTCCCTCCTAACTGAATCATAGGCTTTGTTGAAGTATGTCACTAGCTGATGTACTGTCTCATTGTACTCCCATTTTTTCTTCAGTATCTGACAAATGCAAAAATGTGATTTGTAGTTGAGCTGTTACATCAAAACTCACACTGATGATTCCCAATAATTTCATATGTGTATGGACTTAACCTTGAGAGAAAAATATTGGATAAAATTTTGTATGAAGTTGATAGCAGTGATATCCCCTGATAATTACTATAGTCAGTTTTATAACCTTTCTTGTGAACTGGTACAATAATAGACTCCTTCCTCTGATCAGACAATTTTTACTTATGCCAAATAGAAGTAATTAGCTTAAGGAACTTAGAATGTAATATTTCGCCTTCCTGCTTGAAAAAATTCTGCTGGGATTTGATCACTACCTGGCAAATTATACCTTATCAATTTTGCAATAGCACTTTCAAACTCAAAAGGGCTAGGATCAGGTATTAATGGCTTAGCTGTATGCATTTCTATCTGCCTATCCTCACTGACTCTCAGTAAAGTAAGTAAAAGTAAAGGTTTCCCTGTAACAGGCTGTGGAAGCCCAGTGGGTTGTGAGATGTTGAGGTTTCCACATTTTCTAGACAGTCAGCTCATAGATGGCGGCAAGGTTGTCAGCCCTACTTGCTGGCCACCCTTTACCCCCAAGAATATTCGAAGAATATTCCTTGTACTCATTTCTGTTAGAGGCTGAGTCGACCCCAGGGCCATAGTGTAGATGGAAGGATTAGGTAAATTGAAAAAATCCAAAGACCTCATCGGGACTTGAACCTCCCACCTTCCAGCTGGTAGCATAGTGGGAAGGTCACGGGTTCAAGTCCCCTATGTAAATTCAATAATTTTATTTTTCGCATTGGGGGGTGTGGAGTCCAGTTGGGTCCACTTGGCACGGGGGCCACTGATGTACATTCAATAACTGAGAGAAGTAGTTCTTTCACCTGTTCAAAATGTTGTGGGAATCTGCAAGCAGATCACCATTCTCATCCTTCACTAAGTTACTGCTAGGCTGGTAACCCCTCCTAAAGTCATTTATTCCTCTCTACAGGTCTCTAATATTCTTGTTCTTACTGTTCATTGCAAGCTCATCAATTTTGTCTTTCAGATATTCCCTCTTTTTATACCTGGAATGCGTGCTAGTTTCACGTCTTGTATTGTTCAGATTATCCCTATTTATTTCGCTTGGATCCTGTAACCATTGCAATTTGGCCTGCTTTCTTTGATCTAATAATTTTGAGCATCCTTCATCGAACCATGACTTATGCTTGTTCGGTTCATAATAACATAGACTCTCTTTGGTAGAAGTTTTGATAGTTTCTCTAATAGTTTCCCAAGCTTTTTTTTTATTGCTAGAGGGGTGGGATTAAGTCCCTTCTACTGCGGCCACTACTGGCCTATTGTACCAGCCCCAGATGATAGGTGAGGCTTATTGCGGAGCAGTTGGTGGAATGAAAATTGGCAGGGGAAACCAAAGTACTTGGAGAAAACCAGCCCCAGCGCCACTTTGTCCACCACAAATCCCACTTGACCAGACCCAGGATAAAACCGGGCCACGGTGGTGGGAAGCCAGCGACTAACCACTTGAGCTATGCACGGCCCTTCCCAAGCTTTATTAACATCCACCTCGGTTTCCAAGTTTTCCAAAGCTGCAAACCTATTTGAGATTTCAACACAATACTGCTCTTTGCCCTCTACCTCTATTTTCTTGAGATTGAACCTCTCCATATGAATTCTGTGTGTTGTTTGTTTGCTCACTACCAGTCTTTCCCTAACCTTTGCCACCACTAGGTAGTGGTCACTGTCACAGTCTGGTGCCCTGAATGATCAGACATCAAGTATAGTTGAATGCCATCTCCTGTCTCTCAAAATATAATTGATTTGATTGTTTATCTTCCCATCAGGAGATGTCCAAGTAAATTAATGGATGTTACGATGTAGGAACATTGTACTTTTGAGAGTAAGATTCTTCACTGTGGCAAAGTTTACTACTGTAACTCCATGATGTGTATGTATTGACCGTCTTCTAGTGCACAAAATCTCACTTGTCACTTCACTACATGTTTTGGCATCACTGTGCCATCCTCAGGTGTCTTATTTACGTTAAACTATTGCACTGCTCGCCATCATGTGTCATTTATAAAATGATTTAAAATGTGTATATGGACGTGAATCAGTGCAGCAGGATGCTAAAATACAACATTATTAATAGTAGTCATACTAAAAGCATATATCAATACATGAATTGTAAACGTAAACTATTACATTGCAATGCCAACATAAATTTTAATAAGATGAATATACATTTTAAATCATTTTATAAATGACACATGATGGCGAGCAGTGCAATAGTTTAACGTAAATAAGACACCTGAGGATGGCACAGTGATGCCGAAACATGTAGTGAAGTGACAAGTGAGACTGTGTGCACTAGAAGACGGTCAATACATACACATCATGGACGTGAATCAGTGCAACAGGACACTAAAATACAACATTACTGTAACTCCTTTTTTTTTTCATTGGTGCTACAGCCCTCATTTGGGTCTAGGCCTACCTCCATGAAACTCTCCGCTTCACTTCTGTTTACTAGATCTTAGACATATGGTAGGACGCCTTGGGCGGGTCATCAGCTCATCCAAAGGCCTCTACCTGTACACAAACACAGAAAAACGCACACAAACATCCATGCCCTGAGTGGGATTCGAACCCACAATCCAGGCTTCCAAGCGAGCGAAGACAGTGCATGCCTTAGACCACTCGGCTACTGTGACCAGCCTAACTCCATTATCATTACTAATTCCATGCAAACTGTCATTCCCAATTGTTGGTTAGAAAATGTCTTCCCTCTCTACTTTGGCATTAAAATATCCTAACAGAATTTTCATATGGTACTTTGGGAATTTATCAAATACATGTTCTACCAAAGATATAAAGTATGTAAAAAGATATACTTATCATAATTAACATATCCATCAGAGCTGTATAAAATTGGAGCATTCAGATTGTCAATTGCAGAGTACAGATGTGGAAACTCTGTATACTCCAGTGTGTGTTGTACCTGTCTGCTGCTTTGCCAGATACGTGTATATGCGGTAGATTTAATGTGTATTCTTTTCCTGTGAACTTCACAAATTTCTTATATTGATATATTTATTTACCACTTCAGGTTGTACTAGAAACAACTATAACACTATCACTGTTTCCACACTTTGCAGTTTACTGTTACACACACACTATTGTTCTCAGTCTATTACAGTCTCCACTATCCATCTCCTGGCATAGCGCCATCTTCTCAGCCTTCCTTGCAGAGCTCATCTCTTGACTAACTTTTCACTGGGAACCCTCGGAACTCGATTGCCAATTCTCAAGTCAAAGTCAAAGTCGCATTACAATCTATGATCAGTCCATAGGTCTTGGTGTCAAGCCCCATGTGAGGCTCATGACCAGAAATTTATTAGTGTTTGACAGTTATGGTCTTGTTTCTGTGGGGCGCCCTCTCTGACGAGAGGACAGGTCTGTCTTTTGCTTATGTTGCTGGCCCTTGCCAATGCAGTCTTTCTTGGGTCTGAGTCCCTTGAGACTCACTGCCTTATTTTACTGTCTCAGATTTGAGACTTCTCTTTTCGTTGCCTCCTACAACTTGCAGGGTCACGCTGTAGGTATTTGACCCTGCCTCCACACGGGGGTTCATTCAGCCAGCCTGGGGTTATCGCTATATAGCATTGGGTCCTACCACTGCCAATTCTCAACTGAACTCTTCTTTATAACCACCTTGCATGGACCGAATAGAAAATATCATTACCAACAATTCCTCTGTTGCCACGGAAAATTGGTTATCTAGCCGTTGCTTATAAATGGTCATCTTGTCTGGCATTCAGGCATCATGTCACAGTATTATGTTTTGTATATTATTTGCAAGTCTTATTTCTTGGAAAACTCAGAACATTTTCAGATTTCACCAATAAGTCTGTTTTCAGTAATGTGGTTTATTCTCCTTAATTTAAACAAAGATATGGCAATAACTGATGAACTTCGTCATTTGGAATTTTACCTGTTTGATGAATTCCAAAAGGGACGCAAAGTGGCAGATTTGTATGAGCTTGTGCAGTATGCTGGAAATATTGTACCTAGATTGTAAGTATATTTTCAGAGATCTGTGCATGCATGTGGGTGCACACATGCGCACGTATGTGTGTGTGTGTGTGTGCGCGCGCCCTAATTTTTATTTGAAACTACATTTCAGGGACTGGACTCTTTTGGTCCTAATCAATAGAACTAGTCCCTATCAATGGACACCAGAAGTAAGTAACAGGACATGATGTATAAACAAAGCAAGACAAACCACCCTTGGGGCTTACAATAAAGAGGCACATTTAACGGCATATATGTGACATAACACCTAAGCGGCCTCTGTAGTCTAGGGGTAATGTTCCCACCTCATGACTCAAGGTACGTGGGTTCAAACCCGGCGGAGGTCGTGGAATTTTTAAGGGCAGAAAAATTCAGGGAACAAGTCCTCCGGGAGGGACTTTAAGCCATGGGTCCCGTGTCGTAGATTTACGGCACGTAAAAGATCCTCATGCCTCTAGGAGACCTCTGAGCAAAATTAGGCAACACATTTCCCGCCCAAGTAGTTGCCAATGCCTCTGGTAGATGGGGGAATTGGCTGAACGGGGCTGATAGTGAGCACCAGTACCGGTAGGGTATGGCGACAGTAGAAATTAAAGGGGGGCGCACAGTGGACCAATAACTAGTCTAAGTGCATGGGGAAACCCACCCCCTCTAATAATAATAATAATAATAATACACCTACAGCTGTTCAGAAATTATGGAATTCCAAGGGCTCAGGGAAGTAAAAAGAAAACTGCAAGCTGCCCTGAGAAGTACAGTGACACAGTGGGAGTTGTAAGCAGAGTCAGTTCCACTCTAACCAGCCATCCAGTGATCAAGAACAGGTGGGGAAAATACTACCAAAAGATATTGTGACATGTTGCGCAACGGAGAACCCCTCACCCCCAGCAGTGACGTGGTGGGTGAGTCAGCGCTCCGTCACCCCCCCTACGGTGACATAACACGCAACGCAGATGTGACATGGGTTACAGCCAACAGCGGTACCGATTGTGTAACAAGCAAGCGCTGTGACTATATAAGTGAACCACACTGCCTACGAGTTGAGTTGAAATGTGGCCGTCGCCGAGTTCAGTTGTTGTCAGTTAAAAGTGTTATCAGCGGCCAAAGACAGTTCTCCAGTCAGCAGTAAGCATGAGTGAGTTAAAACATAGCCACCGCCAAAGTTAGTTCTCAAGTCAGCAGTGAACAGTTGAAATATAGCAGCAGTCACGGTAAGAAGACCCGAACGTGTGGTTACAAGATTTTATGTGACAGTGTGCGATAACTAAGAAGTCATCGAGTGGAAGACTTATTGTGTGCTTTCAAGACTTTGTGTGTGCTGTAGTACAATTATATTTGTAGTGTGTAATTCAGAGAGACTTGTATAGCTCCCGCATTATTAATACGTGAAGACTCTTGAAGACAGAGTGAACAGATTATTGAGAATAGGGTTATAAAGTGTGAAACCCCACAACAATGTGAACAGATTATTGTGAATTGGGTCATAAAGTGTGAAACCCCGCAACAATGTAAGTAGATTATTTCAAATAGGGTATAAAGTAGATGATATAAACTCCATCTCAAGTGCAAACAATATATTCTGTGTCTTTGATCTTGCTCCCTACACTACATGTTTCGGCCTCAGACGGCCATCATCAGGTGTATAACACTCACGTCGCTGTCACACTGCACCCAGTTCAAAATTTAACATCTAAAACACTCTCCCTGTCATTATCAACTTCTACTTCGTTGATGTAGGGAGCAAGATCAAAGACACAGAGTATATTGTTTGCACTTGAGACGGAGTTTATATTATTTATCGTATGGAGTGCAACAGGATGCTTAACCCTTTGACGTGGTCATTTAAATTCCGCGGCCGCGGCTCCTGCGGTAATATATTCAGCCGGCCATTTAAATTTTGCTCGAAAATTATTTATTCATCATTTTTCTTAAATTCTATGAGATAGGAACATGAAACTTTCACTAAAATGATCTTAAATTGTGGTTTTATAACCTTACCTTATAATATGGGAGCCCTGTATCTCGGCCATGGGTGCAGGTTGTTTAGTATTTGAGCAGTGAATGGTACGCCTTGAAGGATGAAACTTTCACTAAAATGATCTTAAAAGATGGTTTTATAACCTTGCCTTATAATATGAGCACCCGGTATCTCGGCTATGTAAGCAGGTGACGCCTTGAAGCATTAGTCTAAACACAGCGCTGGCTCACATTCACCAAACCAATACTGCGTATCTTTTCTTTTGCTCTTTTTTTTCTAACCACACTTCTGTGCGGCCCTGCCTTCTTCCCCGTGGGGGGAATACAAGTGGAAATGTCTCTCCGTGAGTCGTATATTTTGACAGATTAGCTGCAGTAAATTCAACCTTTGTGTTATCATAACAAGGGTTTGGTGCTTCTGCGTTTCAGATTCCAACCTTTTCGGCTGCCCCAGATGTCGTAGGGGTGACCACAGAATTCATGAAGTTATTATAAGAACTGGCTGGTATATAGTGAACGAAAGCAGAGCTTAGCTGGCTCAAAAAAAATATTTATGGTCATCCCTCGAAACGACCACCAAGGTCAGTACGATAAAATGGCGTCAACTGGAGCGATAATACATGAAGGAATGAGTTCTTTTCCCTCCCCCACACACATCCGTATCGTCTCAGGGGGTGACCACAGTGTTCTGCCTTAAATTGTGGCGTTTTTCTAAGAACTGGGCCTTTGTACTGTGCGAAATCAATGGATCATGCGAGAATAAATTTCTGGACATCCCTATTCTAAGAATTCCAATTGAGTGTGTTAGTGTGGCCAGCTCAGGGCAATATGATATTATAAACACATCACATCACGTCTCTGCTGTTTATAACTTCGTAGCAAAGGAAACACGACATTCATTACGGTGAAACCGCTAGCAAGAGCCACAGGAACTTTGCTGCAAGACAGGCATATGTAACACTGACTTAGCGCAGATAAAGACGTGTCATATTATACTCTGTACTACTGACAACAGGCCAGCGAAAAATCTAACAATCTACAGCAAAACCATCAATTATTATGGGCGTTATAACATAGGTGTGCAGCTGGACGAAATATACACGTCGAACCCCCCCCAGACGATTTAAATACCTGACGAAACATACACGTCAAACCACGGCAACGGGTTAAATATAATAGGGTATAAAGTGTGAAACCCCACAACTGTGTTATAATTAATTGTAGCCATTACTTGTAGGTTGTTGAATAAACCAATTAAAAATCTGTACGGCGTCTTCAGTAACGATACACGTTACAATATTAATCCAACCTCTTCAGTTAGACAATTTGGAATTCCTGTGGCCCCTTTTCTAAGAATATTGGACCAAAAATCACCTGAATTTGGGACTGAATTGGCAGAAGCATTGGAAACACCAGTCTGAGGATGGAAATTAAAAGCTGGGACTTGTGGGAATTAAACCCAACCCCCTTGGTTTGATAGAATGACACTTCCCTGAACTTATTCCACCCACTGGCAAGAAGGAAAGTCCCGCAAGGCAGTGTGCAGGATGCTGTTCTAAATGAGATGCTGTGGGAAAACATATCAGGAAGGAGACTAGGTACTACTCAAGGACTGTGATGTGTTATGCTTCAGAGTGTACCACACACAGAGAAACTTATAAAGGTTCAAACTAGATGCCTCTAAGGAGATGACCTTTTCCTGTGTAAGGGTGTTATAGAACATGTTTAATGTATAGGAAAAAGGAACTTCATATACTTTTCATATAGGCTTGTATGTGTTTTTTTTTTACAGATTTCATTGTCAGTTATGTCGTATGTAATTGAAACAAAAAACTTAAAAATTTCAAAGAAAAGTTATGTCTATTAAAATTCACATTCTTTCTACTACTACAAGAACTGTGAAGGAGGCTCTGTGCAGTGGTATATATTCAGTTTTGTTGGAGTATATATTGAGTTCTTTTATTGTTTTAGTGACCTAATTATCGATCTTTATTGATAAGCATGCAATTAAAGAATATTAGAAATTTTGAAGATGATAAAGTGTATAATTCACATTGTGTAATGAAATACTACAAATTAGAATATTGTATTTAAGCATCCTCTTGAATTTATGTATCTTTTATACATATTCAGTAATTCATTCCAGAATCTTACTCGTAATGCGAAACACTCGTTAAGAAAAACAATTTTTCCCATATAAATTAATGTAAAATACGATAATGCGTTCCATGCCGAAAAAAATACTCAAAAAATTTTATGTATAACGTTTATTACTTACAGTACTTTATTAAGGAGCGTGAATCGTCTTCATCTTTTCTTCTATGTAGAATGAACCAACCTGGAATGCGAATTTGATTTGCAGGAAACAAAAAAAAAAAATCAAAATAATTAGTTTATTATTTATGATACATATCTAATTCTTTTTTACTAGAAAGCTGTCCAGAGACATTTGTTTTTGCCAACACTTCAAAATTTGGTGAAAATGTGACACAGCATTATCATTAAATAAAT
This sequence comes from Cryptotermes secundus, assembly GCF_002891405.2. NCBI lineage: Eukaryota > Metazoa > Arthropoda > Insecta > Blattodea > Kalotermitidae > Cryptotermes > Cryptotermes secundus. Next base: position 971,891 of record NW_019723917.1, on the reverse strand, counting down.
TTGTAGCGCGCACAGCCACTGCATTATTAGGGTGATGGTTCTCAGTGTACGATGCAACAGTTTCCCGTGCTTTCAGCATTTCTCTTATTGTGCCAGAAGATTGTTGCTTTGCTGTTACCTCCTCCTCCTCCTCTGACAAACTCTCCTCCACAACTTCTTGCTATGAAACACAATACAACTCCAAATTGTGTAAATCGTTGATGTAGACCGATTGTATGTGCATGCTAGATCAGCCACGCTCACACCTTGTTCTCTCTTTTCAATGATTTTACGTTTCGTTTCTACGGTTATTTTTATTCTCTTATGGCTGTCTTTTTGCGGCTTTTTCTTCGGGGACGTTTTTGCAAGGGTTATTAAACTTTGCAAAAAAAAAAATCACAAATAATATGTCTGAACACAAGTTTGGAAAAATGTGTGATCACAAGCGAAACTAAGATGCTAGCGGAACGAGTGCAAAACAGATTGCTGTAGCAAGCGCACAATCCGGGACTTCCCCTCTCGTCACTCGTTATGCAAAACGTCACTCGTTAAGCGAGTCATTTTCTACAATTTGTTTGGCTCGTTATGCAAATTACTCATTATGAGAGGTGCTCGTTAAGCGAGGTTCCACTGTATATTTCTGTCTTAAATGCAACCTTTTATCTAGTCACCCTTCTTCCTCACCACACGTTTCGGCTGCACATGGCCACAAACATGCAGTGCAACAGTTTTAGCAAAACAGACAACACCTGATGTTGGCCATGTGTTGCCGAAGCATGTAGTGAGGAAGAAGGGTGATTAGGTAAAAATTTGCATTCAAGACAGAAATACGAGGGCAAATCGAAAAGTCTTTGCCCCTATTTTTTTTTCAGCCACAATAATATACATACAGGGAAATCAAAGTACAGGTAGTGTTCTAAGTACCTTTGACTATTTTTTCACATAGTCACCACCCCGGTTCAGGCATTTGTCCCATTGCACCACTAGTTTGGAGATGCTGCTGTTGTAGAATTTGGCCGGTTGAGTACAGAACCACCGCCAGACAGCGGTTTTCGCGTCGTTGGAAATGAACCTCTGGCCTGCCAGGAACTTCTTCAGTGGACCGAACACGTGGTAATCTCTGGGGGTGAGGTCTGGACTATACAGTGCATGCTCCATAATCTCCCATCCGAATGACTGCAGTCAGGTGGTGGCCCTGTTTCCCACATGAGGCCTTGTGTCATGGAGGAGAACCACATCGTCCACGAGAATCCTCGGGCGCAACTGCAGTCATTTGGATGGAAGTTTATGGAGCATACATACACTGTATAGTCCAGACCTCGCCCCCAGTGATTACCATGTGTTTGGTTCACTGAAGAAGTTCCTGGCAGGCCAGAGGTTCATTTCCAACGACGACATGAAAACCGGTGTCCAGCGTTGGTTCTGTGCTCAACCGGCCGAATTCTACAACAGCAGCATCCCCAAACTAGTGGTGTGATGGGACAAATGCCTGAACTGGGGTGGTGACTATGTGGAAAAATAGTCAAAGGTACTTAGAACACTGCCTGTATTTTGATTTCCCTATATGTGTATTATTGTGGCTGAAAAAAAAAATATTGGCAAAGACTTGTCGTTTGCCTTCTTATATATATGTACAAAACTATAAATCAGGAAAACAAAATGAGATTATTTCTAACTAAAATTGTGATTTTCGTTTATGCATAACTTAAAATAAATTCACATAGTTTCTAAAGTAAATATTAAAAGTTCTAATAGCATATTCAAGAAAAGTATAATTGCAATCTAAAATAAGAGAATGACATTTTTAATGAACTTGTTTTAAAAATTCAAGACTGAAATGGTTAATGATGAGGAAGATGTCCTAGCTTGGTTGGCTAGTAACATATTTTTAAAACTTTTTTTCATATTATAACATAAAGCACATTCATAAACACAAAATTTGCTATGTCTGCATTCAGTTTTGGATTACATTTTTTGTGTTGTATACATTTTCTTTTCTTTAACTTTTACTTCAGGTTTGCATGGCATTAATTGTGAGGAGTATTTGCTTCTGGGATGTGATGTGTAGTCTATTAGAAGCTTATTGATATTTCAGTGGAATATTCTGCTGATGCAACTTGCAGCTTGTTGGGCTTACTCTTAAACCCTGAAGATAGAGACAGCATATTTCCTTGAGAAGACTGGATTAAAAAAATGTTTACTTTAGTCATTGTAGTAAACCAAATACCATAATTGGTAACAACTTAGGTCAGCTTACTTGAAATTCTTTGCATTATTTGTGAAGATACACAGGTGTCCAGAAAACTCCAGGCCATGTGAGGCCTTGGATATTTGGCAAAATACAGAAAACTAAAGAAGGAAATGCTGTCACAAATTATGTGTTATCAGTCTCAAGTGTTGGAATTTTTCCCACCTAAGATTAACCACTGTGGCATTGCACTCTTTATATATATGTATAAATAAGTAGAAAATATTTATGGTTGTGTCAGGGAAGGGGGTATATATTTTCCAGGGTGGGGAACCAATAATGTAGGTGAGAGATACAACATGAAACACACTAACAGATTTCTTCCTATGGTGTCACTTGAAATCTGTGCTGTACATTAATAACCATGAAACATTGCTGCACTCTTTGACCATATTCCTGCCAAGAGAACGGCCAGTACCCCAGTGATGTTGCAACATGTGTGTTTTGGCATGCAGTGCCAAGAACATGTATGTGAGCAACAAGAAAAACACAGTTTGAACACCTTTTTCTAGTGAAAGTGCAAACCTTTGTGGCGTTCCGAACACATGTGGTTTTGTGGACTTTTAACAACTTTCTACAGTTTGCCACACTGTAACATGGTTTCTGTACAAATACATTGAAATAAAGTGGTTTTGTTCACTATTCCTCTTTCATGCCATATCTACCACTTTCCCCTGCCCTAGAAACCATTTTGCTAGAAAATCCCTCTTTTGCTATCATGTTACCTTAGCATCATCACTGTAACTCTTTTTGTTACTGATATGTGAACAGTGTAGTGCTGTAATGCCTTACACCAAGTAAAAAATGTCAAAACTTGAAGCTGGAAACACTTGATTTGCAACAACTTTTCCAGATACAGTTTTTTCCTTATTTTGCCAAATCATTGAAGTCACCTGTGGCCTGGGACTTCCATGAGAGTCTGTATACAAGGCCATGAAGGTTTGTAGGGTTGTGAGACATTGAGGCTCTCACATCTTCTAGATAATCAGCTCACAGATGGCGATCAGGTCATCAGCCTTATATGCCAGCTGCCCTTACCCCCCAGGAAGATACCTGGCACTCATTTCTGTTAGAAGCTGAGTCAACCCAAGGCCACAGGGCAGCTGGAAGGGTTAGGTAAATTTAAATATATCCAATGACCTCATCAGGAATCGAACCTGTGATCTTCTGGCTTGTAGCATAGTGCCTCAAGCAACTACACTACAGCTTGCCCCCATATATAAAGTGTATATAAATATATGAGGAGCATACCGTATATAATGCCTCCTTTTTTTTTTTTAACGAAAACTACAACAGATACATAAAGCATAATAATGTAGTTAAATAGAGCAAGATTTCAACTACTTACAGTTATTTTTCAACTTAATCACCACCCTTCATTATGCACTTTTGCCAGCAGTGAACAATAGCCTGTATGCTGGGCTCATAAAAGTCTGCGCCAGCAGAGGCTAGCCACTTTCTTACAGCTGCAATGACAGCATCATTGTCTGGAAAATGTTCCCCACATAGTCCATTTTCATAGGCCCAAAGAGATGGAAGTCTGAAGGTGCTAAATCGGGGCTATAAGGTGGATGTGGTAGGATAGTTGAGCCAAACTTTGCAGTGTGCGCGGTGGTCGCCAAACTGGTATGGGGTCTAGCCTTATCGTGTTGCAAGCGAAAGGTTGTCTGCTTCTCTGGCCTGACTTGGGAAATGCGGGCTTTCAGCTTAGTCAGCGTCAGTGTTCAGAACTGACAGTCTCACCAGACTCCAAGAAATCCAAAAAATCACACCCTGCCTATCCCAAAAGACTGTGCACGTCACTTTCACTGCCAGTGGCTGTGTCTTGAACTTCTTTTATCTGGGGAATCTGGATGTCGCCACTCCATGGATTCCAGCTCATAGTGGTGACACCACGTCTCATCTCCGGTAACTATTCTGTCCAGAAACTTGTCACCTTCAGCCTCAAACTGGTGCAACAGGTCCTGACAGACTTCCATTCGATGAGTTTTGTGGTCCTGTATAAGCATCCGCGAGACCCAGCTGGAACAAACTTTGCAATAATCCAGCTTCCCCAACATCGTTTCCAATGCATTATAGCTTATATTAAGCCATGCACACAGTTCCCTGGTCATTATCTGCCAATCTGTATGGATAAGCTGATCGAGGTGCTGTTCATTGTGAGGAGTGGCACCTGAGCAGGGAAGCCCAGGGTGTGGCTTGTCATGCACTTCACTTTCGCCACTTGAAACACACTGCCCACTGCCTCAGTGTGCTGACATCCACTGTATCGTCCCCGTACACCTTTAGCAAGCGTCGATGAATGTCAGTGGGTGCAATTTGTTCGGCAATGAGAAATGTTTCTTTATGCACTTCAATGTCAGATGCAATTTTGGTAGACTGCTCTGCTGTCACTATCTGTCACATGACAACCAAACTAACAGTACATTGGCGTGAAGATTCAACCTTTACTACGACACCACCAACATCCAGCTCAGATGTTACATATTAATGCAAAAAATTATGAGGCATTATATATGGAATGCCCTTCATATATTTGGGAAAATAGTTGTACTTGGAAAGTTGTTATGGTATTCTGTTATGTTGCTGTTTGTTTGTAGCAGAGTAAAAAAGGTAAACATGGTCCTGTAACAGTCCATGGTGGCCCATAAGGTTGTGAGATGTTGAGGCTGCCCAGGACTTGAGGTGGGGCAGGATGGGATCCCGGTTCTTTTCTAAATGGCTTAAAAGCATCCCGTTACTTCTTTGGCATTTTATTTTCATAATTTATGTCTATGAATTAAAAGGGGAAAACCATCCCGGTTCTATTTTCATTCCACCTCAAGCACTGAGGCTCCCACATTATCTAGACAATTGGTTCTCAGATGGCAGCAACGTTGTCAGCCTTACGCACCGGCCACACTTTGCCCCCCCAGGAAAATTCCTGGTACTCATTTCTGTTAGAGGCTGAGTCAACCCCAGGGCCATAGTGTGGCTGGAAGGATTAGGTCAATTGAAAGAAATATAGTGACATCATCGGGACTTGAACCTGCAATCTTCAAGCTTACCCCCCAAGAAAATTCCTGGTACTCATTTCTGTTAGAGGCTGAGTCAACCCCAGAGCCATAGAGTGGCTGGAAGGATTAGGTCAATTGAAAAAATCCAGTGACCTCATCGGGACTTGAACCCACAATCTTCCAGCTTGTAGCATAGAGCCTCATCCAAATACTCTACCACATGCCCCCATTTGTAGCAGAATGAGGATGTCTTCACAGAAGCACTAAATACAGAATGTCCGGATGAAAGATATCCAAAGAAAAATAATTATATCTCAGAAAGCTTTTATTATACACATTTTATGGGTTAAACCACTACAAAGGGAAACTCAAAGATTTTTCTGAGTATAAAACTTTCTCAATAAATTTCAAAATGGGCTCCCTTGGTGGCACGACAAATATCCAGATGATATTCGACCTCATTCCACGTTACTTGAAGCATGTTGGGTGTTACCATAGACACAGTGTCCCTTAGTGTGCTTTCAGGTGTTGCAGAACTTTGATCTTAACCTGGTAGACAATGTTCTTCACATAACCCCACAAGAAAAGATTCAGTGGGGTTAAATCTAGCGACTTAGGAGGCCAAGCGATTGATTCACTTCTGCTGATCTATCTCCCACCCATCACTCTGTCCAAGTGATTCCTAACACGGTGGCAGAAATGTGGCGGTGCATGCACGTAAGCCTGGCATGGAAAAAACAGGGTTTTCCTTTCCAATGACATAAACCAGATACGTGTATAACAGTTACTTTCTGAGATATAAGTTTTTTATTTTGGATACCTTTCATCTGGACACCTGATATTTGTGTACCACAAGAAAATCTGAAGTTTCACAGTAAACATGATTCTTGTGTCCTGTTCTTGAGACTCACATAAAGCTTGATTTCATGAAGTGTCTGCATGTGGTTACTAAGTTCACAACCTTTTGATTTGACAGGTACCTACTGATCACTGTGGGGCTGGTGTACATCAAGACAAACACTTGCTTGAAGCGCAACTTGCTGAAGGACATGGTGGAGATGTGTCGAGGGGTTCAGCATCCCCTTCGAGGCTTGTTCTTGCGGAACTACTTGTTGCAGTGCACACGCAATGTGTTGCCAGATGTTGCTGAGCCAGGGGATGAGTCAGAAGGCTCGGTATAATAATGTTTATAACTCTACTTTGTCTCTTAATGAAATATTGAAAATCTTGAAGGAAACTATTGTGACCAGTTGTAAATTTGAGGAAATTATTGTAGAAATGTTGTCCATGAAAGAAGCATGAATTATTGTATGTAGTCCATCTAGTGTAATTCCTTTCTAAGGGATTAAGATGTATGGTATTAGCATGAAGACGATTTGAGAGAACTTGGATTTCATAGTACAGTCTGAATAGACCACTTGCTTGATCCAGTTACTTTCAAAGGGAAGTGAGATTCCTGGTGTGATTCTGAAAAAATGTTTGGATTTATGAGTAGATCACCTGCTCCAGTAAAGTGATATTTGTATAATATCATTCTAAACAATAATATGAAGGATCAAATTTCTAAGTACATTCTTAATAGGCCACTTCATGGGAAATTTGAGAAGTACTCTTGTACACTCAAAGACCACTCTGATGTACTGTGTTTTATGTACAGATGTTAATTTTACATAAACAGGTTCGGGATTCCATTGACTTTATCTTGATGAACTTCGCGGAGATGAACAAGTTGTGGGTGCGTATGCAACACCAGGGACACTCACGTGATAGGGAACGACGTGAACGTGAACGGGAGGAGTTGCGTATTCTTGTAGGCACTAACCTAGTTCGACTTTCTCAACTGGAAACAGTTAACCTTGACAAATACAAGAAGGTAAGATTCCTATTTGTGCCCCAAATGTTTGGTGGCATTGTTATACAGGATCTCTCTAAATGACACTCCAGTTTTAATTGCATATAATTACTGTATTTGGTGTCCATGATCATTGGCTTCCATGACCATCTGCAGCTGATGTCAGAACTTTTGCAGAGCTGCAGTTAGAATTTCTTCACTGCTGCCAGAATTTTTGTTTTAGTTCTTCAGCTGTGTTTCTGTAAACTGTATCTTTCAGAAAGCCCCATAAAAAATCAACACATGGGTTATCAGGAGAGTACAGTGGCGAGGACCACCTGTATCTGAACCATTTAGGAAAACAATTAGACAACTCTGTCATCAAAATGTTCATTGAGCACATTCAGCACTGCATTTGTGTGATTGGAAGAATTTATGTGCAATATTTATAGTGATTTGAAGTGATAGTTATAGTGTGGAGACGCATTGCTAGGAGGCAACTAGTGGAAGACAGAATCCTGGTGCGTGTGCAACAGTGAACTGAAAAGTGTGTAAATCAGCGGTAGCGCTGTATTTGAGTGTAACTAAAGAGAGAGTGTGTGTAACTGAAGTGCTAATAAATCCAATCATCCGAACTAGAACCTGTCATTTCATCGCGCTTACCACCCTACATGTGACAATATTGATCTAACTGTCCAACTGTTTTAGCCCCTTGACTTCTTGTTTCTTATATTATGTAATTACACTTATCAACTACATAGATTATGATATCATTATCATCATCCATTGATATTTCTGCCCTTGTTTATTGTCCTGTAGCAGAGTCTTTTCCATTCTTCTGTGTCTTCCTATAAGTGTTCTTAGAGCAAGTACAATGCTAAATTCTAACCCATGTGATGAGAAGTCCCCAGCAGTTACATCCAGCTTAACTTTCTTCAAATTTGTCACAATTAATAACTCGAGATCTCCAGGAACCATGACAGGAACTGCCATTGGTGCTGTAACTTTTAAAACAAGAATCATAGAAACATTAATAAAAGTGAGGCATCATCCTGTCACAGCCGTTGCATTGTCATTGTTGTTTGTAGATTACAAAATTAAGCAAAAGGGCTAGTGCTTTCTGTTCACAGTTATATGTATGTTGTTGCATGATATTGTGACATGTTGACCCCTACCTCCCCAGCGGCACGTAGCGGTAACGTAGCGCTCACGTAATAGGCGAGTCATCACCCCGCACTCTCCCCGCGGTGACGTCACGAGCGGAGCCGACGTTAGCCGAGTCCCCGCAACCTTGAAGCTATGCAAAGCGAGTCAACAGCGGTGACGTCACCAAAGGGTAACAGTGTTGCTAGGCTATATGCCACGTCACAGCTAGCAACAGCGAACGGAATAAAAGCCGGCTGAGCAGCAAGCGAGAGTCAGTGCATTATCAACGAGTTCTCAGTTCGCAAGTTACGAGCTACAGACGCGTGTGCGATAACCAGTGATAACCAGTCATATCTGGAGTGTGTAATTCAGGGGGACTTGTATAGCTCCCGCGTTATTAATACGTGAAGACCCTTGAAGATAGTGTTAAGAGATTTTGTTGTAGGGTTTGTAAAGTGTGGAAACCCGTAACATTGTGATAATTAATTGTAGCCGATATTTGTAGATTGTTCAATAAACCAATTAACGATCTCTACAGCGTATTCTGTAACGAAACACGTTACAATATGTTAAGATGGCTGCCATTTGATGGCCATAATATGAACAGAAGCTGAACACATTGGTCTAGAGGCAATACAGTAGTGTGTCAGGCCTGCATTGTCTTTTGAGGGGATTAAGTCTGTAAGTGCTGCACACACTGCTCTCTAAAGCTCTGTTATCTCTAATGTCTCAGTAACAATTTCATGCACTTTAGATTTACATCTTACTGAACCTTGCACTGAAATGTTAAAGGAAGGAAATTTAGCACTTAGATTGGCTTGGGATCATTGAAATTGCATAATAAATGAGGGAAACCCTTAAATCGGTGAATATTACATTTTAGTTCCACTCTATATATTTAATTTTTCATTGTGTAAGTTCTAAAATTCTTTGCAGTTGGTGTTGCCTGGAATTTTAGAGCAAGCGGTAAGCTGCAGGGATGCAATTGCACAGGAGTACCTGATGGAATGCATTATACAGGTGAGCATGAGTTCTGATAGCTGTAGGTTCCCAGTTGGAAATCTGCAGTGCATAAGCAAGTCTGTAGAAGCATCACCCATGCTTCAGGAGTCAGGAGTTCAGCATGGAACTGACCAGCTATCTATTACTAATTCCACAGAGCAGAATTCTTGCGAATTCAATAGTAATTTGCATTCAATAAATTTCCTGCCTTTTGTAAAGGGCATATTACTATGTTCAGAAGAGTCTACCATTGGTCCCTGTCCTGATATATGATCCATTTCAGTATTATCCCCCCAACTACATTTAAGATCTTCCCACATGTCTATTCTTTTTGGGCTTCTACCAAAAAGATGTATTAATTTTTAATCTGTGTACTGTGTAATACATGTTATGCCCATTGCATTGTCATCAGTTTGATAATCCTAGTAATATACGAGGGGGTACCCAAAAGAAACCGAACTTATTTTTTTTTAACTTATTTATTCAGATTTTAAGCACAAACCTTCAATTCCCTTCAAAGTACTCTCCACTTACACTAATACACTTGTCTAGTCTTTTATTCCATTTTTCGAAACATTGTCCAAATTCATCTTTTGAGGTGCTTGACAGCGCCTCCGTCGTTTTTTTTTTCTTTCACCTCAGCAACATCAGCAAAACGCTGAAAAAAAGTTTTGATCATTTCGGGACTCTTCTTTCAAAGCACAGCATGCTTCCACGTGACCTTGTTTTTGTTCAGCAGTCAGCAGTCGTGGCACGAATTTCGCAGCCACCCTTTTCATTCTCAAATCTTCTGTCAAAATTCGCTGAACTGAGCTCCAAGTCACTCCCGACAGCTCCACAATTTCTTCAATGGTCCGTCGTCGATCTTCCTTGATGATTTCACGAATTTTTTCAACATTTTCATGTGTTCGGGCCATTGCAAAAACGACGATCACACAAGGCAGTTGTCACTATAAACTCTGCCGAAACTAGTCCTTACCTTCTGAAGCAACGGTAGTCAGCTTATCGACTCAGGAATTTTAGCTCTATGCGCTCATAGCGGCAAAACACGGTACTACAAAAGCTCTGCCCACAAAAAAATTAGTTCGGTTTCTTTTGGGTACCCCATCGTATGGTTATCCTGTTCATTACATTCATGCTCACATCTGACTGGTAGTCACATAAGTATTGCCACAACCAGGATTTCATATCCAGCTTTTTTCAGATAGCAGCATGAATGAATATTTCACATTCAAGTGATGATTTTATTATGAAGTTAAGTCATTGTATTGATAGATGACAGGCATATGAATATTTCCTTGGTCTTGATCATATACTGTATAATTATTCCCCTTTCATTATCCTTAGTTGTTTTGATAATCAATGTAGTGTGATAACAGTTATTGAGTTCTTTGGACATTGTCCATCATCCTGTTCTTTATTTAAATAAGAATAAATTTAAATAAAAAAATAGGACGGTGGATAATGTCCAGAAACTCAGTAATAATTATAATATACCATTGGTACAAACATTACATAGCTCAATATTGTTCATGCCATGTATTGTGCTCTAAATATGAATTCGCCATGGCAATTAAGAAGAGACAGTGATAATCACATAATGGAAATACTGTTCAGTGAACATTCTGAAGGTTATTCAATTCCAGAGTCTGATCCCAATGGATGAAAAAGACAGTGAAGAATTATTTCTCATGAATCTGTTGTTGTCAGTGACATTTCCATTGAAGCAACACCCAAAACACTGCCAAGTTATTGTCAAACTCTTCCACAATTTACAGTTAGTGCAACCCTGAATGCGTGCATTGAAATCACTGCTATGATGTCATTTGTGAAGTAATTTATTCAGTATGGTATGTTATCTCCAGTAAGTACAGCAACTCATATTATTTCTTATGAGCATTTTCACATAACTGTTGCACCTGGTTCATAGAATTGGAGTATACTGTCACATGCATTTCATTGTGTAAGTACTCAGTGATTTTCTATGTGAAAATTAGCTTGACACTCTGACTTTGTGTTTATGTTACCCTAAATTATTTGTGTTGCAGGTATTCCCTGATGAATTCCACTTGCAAACATTACATGCATTTCTGAAATCTTGTGCTGAGCTGCAACTTGGAGTGAATGTGAAGAACATCATTATCTCCCTTATTGATAGACTGGCCACCTTCTCACAAAGGGCAGATGCTTCTGTGGGGACTACTGGCATCCCCAGTGATGTTCGCCTCTTTGACGTGTTTTCTGATCAGGTTTCCACCATTATTCAGGTAAATTTTACCGAGTTCCACAGTACAAGCTCATGATCACGGTTTTCGATGGATATCAGTACCACTCCTGAGTTAACATTGTATTATCCGCATGTTGTGTAATGTTGCTGTATCATCTACAGGACTTCCACCACCAAGTGAGATAAGATGTTCATTATGTATGATTAATTGTAGAGGATCTTTCAGTAAGTAATTTCTTCCTGCTCAAGGTGCACTAAAATGTCACTAATCTGAATTAAATGGGGATAAGGGTCACGTTGTTACTTTGTGGGTAATTTTATCACACTTTCAATTGCTAGGCTAGGTAGGATGATAGATGAATATTGAAATGGGAAAGATTCTGAAGGAAATGTTCATGGTCTACACAAGGCATTATCTTGGCATTTACCTGGAGGAACTGAGGATAGTGAGTGTCCAAACCAAGATTCAAACTGAACATCCATTAAATGTGAGTCTAGAGAATTACCACTGTGCCAACTTATTCAGTGATAGGGGTTAGTAAGGACTTGTTAATAGTGCATTTCAGCAAAACAAATGAAAATATCAAGACTGAAAAAATGTATTTTAATTATTATTAAATTACTGCAGTAGAATACTTGACCTATCATTTATCTGCAGTAATCAAGACAACTTACTTTGTTTTCATTGGACTCCTAGGCCATCATTCAGAACTGCAGACCTTTGGGAACATGTTAATTGAAGGTTTAAAGGCCAAAATTTACTGGATGAAACTATATCCAGATATGCAAGGTCTGAACTAGCAATGTTCTACTTTTCTGGCACTCATCTGAAATCACTGAGCCTGTCATTGTCCATTTCAGTAATACTGGCAGACCAGTCTAATTTTAAATTCAGCAGTATATCTTTTCTTCCTTTGGTTCTCTCTCTTCCTGTCATATTCTCTCTCTCCTTTCGTCACAAGAATGTGACCCAGCTTGCAGCCACAAAACCCTTTGCTTAGCTGAATAAAACAGAGTGTAGTAAAATTGTCATCTCCTACTTTCAGCATGCTGAAATATAATCTGTAATGGGACATTTGATATAACTGACCTGATAGCACTAGGATGCATTGAATTTAAATGGGGCAGTATAGGGATAGGTCTGTCTTCTTGTAGATTTGATTTACCCCAAGTGTAAGTGATATTGTGACGTGTATACCCATCGCTAGGCAAGGACTCAATAAACACAATCCCACCCGATCCATTGCACAGAAGAATGGGGAATTTAATGCTAGGCAACAGATCAGTAAATACACCTCCTTAACAATAGAGGCTGTCTTTTCTTTGGGGTCCCTGCAAAGTGGTTATGAGGAAGTGTTCAGGCAGTACAGAAGATCAGTTGTTGGCGAAAATTTGGTCAACCTCTGGAGAGGGCAGTACGAGGAGACAGAAGAAATGGCAAGAAAGAAATTAGGCAGTGCAAAGAAGACTCCATATGTGATTTGAAGTGATATTGAGTTTAAGTATATTGCACTGTTTTTTCCAGTCACGACAAGATATGCCACCTGAGGACATTGTAGCCTTGCAAGTATCATTGGTGAATCTGGCACATAAATGCTACCCAGACCGTGTTGATTATGTCGACAAAGTTCTTCTCACCACACTACAAATCTTCCAGAAACTGAATACTGACAGGTGAACACCTTTTATTATATACATATTTTCTGTTGATAAGTCATGCAGTACACTCATATACAGGGCTTAATTTTAACCCATATTTTTAGTAAGAAATATTCATATATGAGAATGATTCTTCCAGTTTAAGGCGAAAATTTGAAAAAGTGTCAAGAATCAAGACAAGAACAAGAATTTTCTGTGGTAGACCAATTTTTTAGTGTACTATTTTATAACAGTAGCTTTCATTTCCACAGTGTAAAGATGTTCTGATTTCAAGACAACCTTGTGCTAGAAGCATTTCTGCACAGAAAAATAAGTTTATGAATTAATTTCATAATATTACTACGAACATATCAGAGAAAATAAATGTTAGCTCCTCAAGCTGGCTTTAAACCCATAGTAGCTATACACTCCAGCAGCATTTATAAAAGGCCCTTTAGTGGAAATTTCTCACAGCATTCATTCATTATTATATATTGTGACATGTTGATCCCCCCCCCCGCGGCATGTAGCGTAACGTAGCGCTCGTGTAATAGGCGAGTAATCACCCCGCATCCTGGTAGTTATGCAACGCGCGGTGACGTCACGAGCGGAGCCGAAGTGAGCCGAGCGGAGCCGACGTTAGCCGAGTCCCCGCGACCTTGAAGCTATGCAAAGCGAATCAACAGCAGTGACATCACCGAGGGATATCGCGGTTGCTAGGCAGCAGTCAACAACTCCGGAAAGCGTGGCTAGCAACACGGCACCAGACGACAATTGTCCGATCAAGGCTACATAAGGAGCAGCGAAGGCTATTCACAGTCAGTCAGTCCTGGAGCTACCGCCGAGTGAGTCCTCGAGCTACCTCCGAGTTAGTTCTGAGTTAGCCAGCAACTAGTCAGTTGTATTGTGGCATTTGGAATGTAATACTTGTGATACTGCAGATAGCAGTAATTCTAAAACTGTCAATTGTGTGATTGTAAGTGCGAATGTGAAATAAAATTCGCTACATCAAATACATCATGAAGTTAGTTGTCGCGATATACGCCCAATACGCGACAACTGATGTCAGAAGTGGGATTTGAACTTACACACGTGACCAACGAGATTCGAACTCAAGATACGTGACAATTTGGTGTCAGAATTTTTACGAGCTTAAATACGCCTCAAAGAATAATTAAACGTACGACTGCTTCAACTATTCTACGGTTACAAAATGGAGAAACAGGATTTGCAACGAATAATGGAGATGCTGAAAGAGATAATGGCCGACAGGGAAGAAATGGAAGCCAACCGAAAAAAAGACAGAAGATTTCCTGGCGAAATTAGAATTCAGTCAAGAAAAAACAAATAACATGCTGACGAAATTAGACGCCAACTTCAATGCCTGGCAGGAAGAGACGTTGGCCTGCCCAGTGGACATGATACCTGCGACGGCACAACAAGAAGAGGTTCCCATGGTGATACCGGTCGGAGTGACGATGTCCTGCCAAGAAATGGAGGCACGTCCAGAAGAAGAAGAGCCGACTTCAGTGAACAGGAAACCTGAGGCGGCAGAACTACGAGTGGTACCCGTACAAGATGCCAAAGTAATGCCGGTCGGAGAACCGAAGAATAAAGGCGCAGGGACCGTCATCGACGAAATATGAAGAATCCGACACGGAAAAATTGTGGACCCCAGAATAAATTGGCCGTCGTCAGCAGGAAGGTGTCCTGCCATGCAAGAGTGTCATGGCGCCGGAGAAACATCTTCAATAAATCGTGGACCCGAGGAGATCTTGTGTCCCGGATAAAGTTGGCTGCCACCTGCAGGAAGACATCCCGTCGCGCGACAGTGGCACGACGTTGGAGAAATGACTTCAAGAAGGAAACTCCCCAGGGAACCTTCAGATGTCGGAGAGAGGACTTGGCGCCACGGTCTCGTGCCAGCA
>NW_019723917.1:943143-956125 GCF_002891405.2 Cryptotermes secundus | reverse complement strand
AAGTCTATTCACAGTCAGTCAGTCAGTCCTGGAGCTACCGCCGAGTGAGTCCTTGAGCTACCTCCGAGTTAGTTCCGAGTTAGCCAGCAACTAGTCAGTTGTATTGTGGCATTTGGAGAGTAATACTTGTGATACTGCAGATAGCAGTAATTCTAAGACTGTCAATTGTGTGATTGTAAGTGCGAATGTGAAATAAAATTCGCTACATCAAATACATCATGAAGTTATTTGTCGCGATATACGCCCAATACGCGACAATATTTTAGAAATTACTGAAGTGAATTTTGTGAAATTTTCAGGAGCCATTACAAATATTCTAGACTTTCATGCAGCATATTTTTTTTTATGTCATCTGACCTCCTTTGCTGCTAGAAAGCGGCTTTGCTCTGGCCAATCTAAAGAATTCCTTAAGACACAAACCTGTGCCACTGTCATTACACTGCAGTGAAGTTTCTTTTCTTTTCCCACTCATCTTTCATTAGACTGCATCTCTTCATGGGCTTGGCCTTCTTCTCAGAGGGAGGTATTTTTTCTACAGAGTGCCTTGCTGTCAGTCTCTCCAGCATTGCTGTCTTGGGTTTAACATCTTCCCATGTACTTCAAATAATTCTTTTATTATTTGAAGTAAGAAATTCAGATGGCTAGTGATTCAGTATTGAGGGGGTGGGTTTCCCCAATTCTTTTATTATTTGAAGTAAGAAATTCAGATGGCTAGTGATTCAGTATTGAGGGGGTGGGTTTCCCCATGCACCGTGACTGATAGTCTATTGTACGTCCCCCTTTTAATTTCTACAGTCTCCATCCCCTACCGGTACTGGTGGTCACTATTAGCCCCTTTCTGCCAGCGAGGTTTCTACCCTCTACTTGGCAGTGGTATCTAATAGTTAGTCCCTTTCTGTCAGCGAGGTCGTCCCTCCTCTGGCAGGGGTTCCTAGTCCCTTTCTGTCAGTGAGGTCGTCCCTCCTCTGGCAGTGGTACCTAATACTTCCCCATCTACCGGAGGCATTGGAAACTACTTTGGGCGGGAAATGTTTGGCCTAATTTAGCTCAGCGGTCTCTTAGAGACATGAGGTTCTTTTACGTGCCGTAAATCTACGACACGGGACCCACAGCTTAAAGTCCCTCCCGGAGTACTTGGTCCCTGAATTTTTCCGCCCTTAAAAATTCCACGACCTCCAGCGGGTTTTTGAACCTGCGTACCTTGAGTCATGAGGTGGGAACGTTACCCCTAGACTATGGAGGCCGCAGATGGCTAAGTTACTTCACATTATGGTTTTCTCTGTAAATCACATAGGCATTGTGCACTGAAATATTTAGCAGCCTCTTGTACAATTCTGCATTCCACTTTGTGCTTCTCTTTCCTCCAGTTTTATGTGGTTGCAGTTTTTGATCCTTCAGGTCTGCTTCTCCCATAAATAAATTATATTCCTGTGTACCTCTTGGTTTGTACAGATCCCTTTCTCTGTTCACAGCTGCCACCATGGTGTCACTTTGAGATGTTGAAATGAATGACACAGGCTTCTTTTCTATCTTCTTCACCACCATCATTCCTTGACACGGCACAGCTGTATACTCGTCCCATTCAGGTTTGCTTCTTTCCCTACCAGAGGAACATTCTTCCTGTGTAGTCACTGTGTTCTAGCTACATTTACAGCACTTTTTGGAAGTCAACAGAGGTCGGGAGAAGCATGGAAATTATCCATCCATAATGTGTGTCCTCTAGTTAAAAGTGGTTCCACCAATTTTATAACCATCTTCTTAAACGTCTATATATCAAGTCAGTCAATGATGCAACGATCATTAAAATAATTACCATTTAACACTAACACAACATGTTTCGGCCACAGATGGCCAACCTCAGGTGTTTCAGTGCGTCCAAACTGTTACACTGCTTTGATGCGCACTAAAATTGTTTCTTGTAGTCCACTTACTTAAAATTCATTAAAACTTTTATTTATTTTTTTTTCAAGTATAATGTTTTGTAAAATCATATTCCACCTCGTAAGGGGCATCATCCACTTGTTTAAAGCTGTGTGATATTCGAGACAGTTTGTTTCAGCAGCTTGTTCTTCTGTTTCATTAGCCCGTTGTTTTGCTACGTCTTCAATGTGTAATGTGCCCGTTGCTTGTGTGTTGTTCCCTCTAGCAGAATGTGGTGTTGTGAAGACATCATGTGTCTCAGCTTTGGTGTCTTCACAATTTCCATGTTGTCTCATGTTCATTGCCAACACTGTCAGGTTCGTTCTCATCCACCCTTCCATCCATTTCATCAGATATACACCACTCTTTAAATCCTCAGACTGTCACTTCTGGAGAGATCAGTTACCATGGGCTTGAATTGCTTTTACACCAGGCTCATTTGTTGTCCTGAACATACTCCTCTGCCAAGAGGCATTCAGAATGTAGTTGTTTCAAAAGATTTTGAAAAGGCTTATGCACTAGAATGTGTAGTTATGAAGCCATCTCTCCAGGTATGACCACATGGTCAGTATTTGCTGCATGAATAATAGATCTAGCATCTAGTGCTGAATTACTTCAAGTGGAACCAACACAAGCATTCCTTGCTTTCTCAACAATACTCCTGGTCTCCTGTTCCAGACAACTTGTAAGTAGTCCCCCATTGGTTCATTTAATCACCTATCACTTGGTTTGACATGTGATTAGTAGCCTTATCGTGTGCTGTGCCTTAGACAAAGTTCATTCGATTTTCTGCTGTTATGGTGGTAGTTTTGTGCCGTCTGCCAAGTTGATTGACATTACAGTCACATTTTTTCATTGCCTGATGTTCTTATGGCAGCAGATTTGCTTTTGTGTCATCAATTGTATAATTAAATGTCACATTTAAATACACTGGTATTTTATCAACAGCACTTCAAAATATGACAGTAACTAACTGCAAAGTGAAGACTTCACCCAAAGGAAAACCTATTCCTCCACATCATATGTACACACCACCTTGAGCTGGACTTCAGTTGCCAGCCTTTCATTGAGTAATTATGTTGCATCAGGCTGATAATCCATTTTGTCTTTAAGTTATGAAAATGACAATTTTCATGTAGAATTGGAAAGTTCCAGTTTGTGTTGTTTCCACCTTCAGATGTTTGCTGAGGCAGATGCAGTGTTCTCTTGCCATGTCACATTTATTTGTTTGTTCTGCATATTTAAATTACAGTGGAACCTTTGTTTAAGATTTCTTTGGGGGGCTGAGGATTTGAACACTAAACTGAGGAAAATCTTAAATAGAGAAAACTTTATCTGAGATTAGTGACTCTGGATCATTGAAATTGAACCTTTCTTAAATTTAGGAGTATTAAATAAGGTTTCCAATGTATTTGTGTAAGAAGCTCGGTGTGATATGAAATTCTGTCTTGAATTGAAAGACTGATTTGTTGCAGTATGAACATCACAAATACCTCATCCTCCCCTTACCTGCTTCCTCACTGTGCATAGTCAACATTAGTATAAAGCCACAGTCTGATTTTCTCTGTATGTTCTGTATTATATTCTCTGACAGTATATCGATAGTAGTTTAAGAGGGTAGAATTCATTGGTGATAGGATATCATATATAATACTAAAAGGTCGCTGGTGTGATATCATTGTTATGAATGTTCACGCCCCTACAGAAGATAAGATTGATGACATAAAGGATAGATTCTATGAAGAACTAGAACATGTATTCGATAAATTCCCAAAGTACCCTATGAAAATTTTGTTAGGAGATTTCAGTGCCGAAGTAGGGAGGGAAGACATTTTCAAACCAACAACTGGGAATGAGAGTTTGCATGAAATTAGTAATGATAATGGAGTTAGAGTTGTAAACTTTGCCACATCAAAAAATCTTACTGTCAAAAGTACAATGTTCCCACATCATAACATCCATAAATTTATTTTGGACATCTCCTGATGGGAAGATACACAATCCAGTAGACCAAATTTTGATACACAGGAGACGACACTCAGGTGTACTTGATGTCCGATCTTTCAGGAGAGCAGATTGTGATACTAACCACACCTGGTGGTGACAAAGGTTAGGGAAAGACTGGCAGTGAGCAAACAAACAACACACAGAGTTCATATGGAGAGGTTCAATTTCAAGAAATTAAGTGAGGTAGAGGGTAAAGAAGAGTATTTGTGTTGAAATCTCAAATAGGTTCACAGCTTTGGAAAACTTGGAAACTGAGGTGGATGTTAATAAAACTTGGGAAACTATTAGAGAGAATATAAAAATGTCTGCCAAAGAGAGTTTAGGTTATTATGAACCGAAGAAGGATAAGCCATGGTTCGATGAAGGATGCTCAAAATTATTAGATCAAAGAAAGCGGGCCAAATTGCAATGGTTACAGGATCCAAGCGAGTTGAATGGGGATAATCTGAATAATATAAGACGTGAAACCAGCAGGCATTTCAGGAACAAAAGGAGGGAATATCTGAAAGACAAAATTGTTGAGCTTGCAATGAACAGTAAGAACAAGAACATTAAGAGACCTGTATAGAGGAACAAATGACTTTAAGAGGGGTTAGTAGTAGTAGTAGTAGTAACTTAGTGAAGGACGAGAATGGTGATCTGCTTGCAAATTCCCACAACATTTTGAATAGGTGGAAGAACTACTTCTCTCAGATATTGAATGTACATAGGGTCAGTGCTGTTAGGCAGACAGAAATCCATACAGCTGAGCCATTGATAACTGATCCTAGCACTTTTGAGGTTGAAAGTGCTATTGCACAATTGAAACGGTATAATTCGCCAGGTAGTGATCAAATTCCAGCAGAACTTATTCAAGCAGAAGGAGAAATACACGTTCTAAGATCCACAGTCTAATTACTTCTAAAAATTGCCAGGTCAGTGGAAGGAGTCTATTATTGTACCAGTGCACAAGAAGGGTGATAAAACTGACTGTAGTAATTATCAGGGGATATCACTGCTATCAACTTCATACAAAATTTTGTCCAATATTCTTCTTTCAAGGTTAAGTCCATATATAGATGAAATTATTTGGGATCATCAGTGTGGGTTTTGACGTAACAGATCAGCTACAGATCAGATCTTTTGCATTCGTCAGATATTTGAGAAAAAATGGGAGTATGATGCGAGTACATCAGCTACTCATAGACTTCTTGAAAGCATATGATTCAGTTAGGAAGGAAGTATTGTACAATATTCTAATAGAGTTTGGGATACCCATGAAACTAGTTAGGTTGATTAAAATGTGTTTAAATGAAACGTATAGTAAAGTCCGTATAGGTAAACATTTCTCTGATAAATTTCCTATCCAGAATGGTCTAAAACAAGGAGATGCTTTATCGCCACTCCTTTTCAACTTTGCCTTAGAATATGCAATTAGGAAGGTCCAGGGAAACCAGGTGGGACTGAAATTAAATGGGACACATCAGCTGTTGGTCTACGCCGATGATGTGTATCCACTGTGTGATAATGTAGATACCACAAAAACCCCACAAACTTTAATTGACGCAAGTAAATAGGTTGGTCTAGAAGTAAACACAGAGAAAACTAAGTATATGTTACTGTCTCGTTACCAAAATGCAGGGTAAAATAATGACATAAAGATAGGAAACAGATATTTTGAAAATGTGGTACAGTTCAGATATTTGGGAACAGCGATAACAGATCGAAACCTGATTCAGGAGGAAATTAAGAGGTGATTGAACTCTGATAATGCTTGCTATCATTCAGTCAAGAACCTTTTGTCTTCTTGTCTGTTGTTCAAGAACATAAAAATTAGAATATACAAAACTATAATTTTGCCTGTGGTTCTGTATTGATGTGAAACTTGGTCTCTGACATTAAGGGAGGAACATAGACTGAGGGTGTTTGAGAACGGGGTGTTGAGGAGAATATTTGGACTGAAGAGAGGTGAAGTGACAGGAGGTTGGAGGAAACTGCATAATGAGGAGCTTCATAACTTGTGTACTCTTCTCGAAGTATAATTAGAATGATCAAGTCAAGAAGGATGTGGTGGGCAGGTCATGTAGCACGAATGGGGGAGACGTGGAATGCATATAGGATACTGGTAGGAAAGCCAGAAGGAAAGAGACCACGGAAGACCAAGGCGTAGGTGGGGTGGACAATATTGGAGTGGATCTTAGAGAGATAGGATGGGATGGTATGAATTGGATAGATCTGGCTCAGGATAAGGACCAATGGAGGGCTCTTGTGAACATGGTAGTGAACGTTCGGGTTCCATATAATCGTGGGAAATTCTTGAGTAGCTGCAGAATTGCAGATCCTCCAGAAGGGCTCAGCTCCATGAGTAAGTAAGTAAGTCATAACTACAGATATGAATAACGCTTCCCAGATTGCCTCTTGTCAATACTGTGTGTGAAGAATGTCATGAATATGTGCATGGTGGTGTACATTCTTTGCATTTACATTTATTCTTTTGGGTTTAATTTTATTTCATAATAAGCTTTATTACCTGATCATATAAACCAGTCATTCACGTAATGTGTCCCCTAGAAACCTTGAATTCCATGAGAGGCTAGAAGGGGTTACACAGATATAGTTCTGTAATGGCAGTTTTGTGTTAGAATCCCATATCAATAAATTAATGACAAACCGTAGCAAATTATTTGAATTAGAGAGCACTGAAGACAGCAATATGAGAATTCAATGGAAAAGCTGTTGAAATTGAACTGGGAATCATTTTTTCCTTTCTTATCATCATCTTTCACTCCTTTCTGCATTTCATTTATACCTTTTATATATCTCTATCTCATTCATTCTTTCTTTATTAAAACAATGAATTCATGTTAACAGTTTATTTGTCAGATGGTACCATTTTGTATGTAGAGCTGCCACCTCTGTAAGTATGTGGAAAGTACTATATTGTGAAAATAATGTAATATGTACTGTATATATATTAGTTTAACAAAATCAGAGTGTCAGCCTGAGAAGATTTTTATTTACAGTCAGTTAGCTTTCTGAACTCAAGTGTGTTCCTGCGTGAAAGGTTTGCATTTCATGAATGCAAAACTTCCAAGAATATCAGTGAGGCTAGTCAAACATGCAAATACAAGAGTATGGTTGGAGTTAGTTCTGAATCTACATTGAAGCAATGATTCATTGAGATGTCTTCTTTCATTTCTGATGAAGTCTGTTCAGGTAATGAAGTACAGGTACCACCTCCCCAAGTCTGTCCCTCTTGTCATAACATACTTGTGTGAAACTTACTTTCACAGTACTTTACAAACATAGAGGTACATAAATACAAAAAGCCACAGTAATAAAGGATACTGCACATTTCATGAGAATTTAATTCTAGTATTACCACAGATCTCTAGAGAGGAGCCCAATTTTATTTTCCTTCATCTATTTTATGTACCATGTGCCTTACTGTGATATGATCTACTTTATTGTGTGTCTATATAGGCACATTTGTTGCATTTATTTTGGTTGGGAAACACTGATCTTAACAGAAGGGCTGTCACTTGAGCAGTGTTACTCTGTTGCAGGATCGAATACAACAGTCCCGTATCTCGAGAGCTAACCCGGCTGATGAAGATTCCAGTTGACAACTATAACAGTCTCTTAACAATCCTCCAGTTGCAGCATTATGGGCCTCTGTTAGACCTCTTTGACTACCATGGTCGAAAGAATCTGGCTGCATATCTAGTCAATAATGCTCTTGACAATGAGACTCAAATACCAACACAAGAGCAGGTAAGGCAGGAACTGAAGTTCTGGTAGTCTGGTAGTCGAGAACTATCATTCTTATTTTCCATCATTGTTTTCATTTATTCAGATCAGTTGTATGAAAAATTGCATGAAGTCTGCATTCTCACATGTTTTTGCCTGCTTTCCTTATTTTGCAAAAAATTAAAACGAGGCTTATGAGATGACCTTGCTGTTATGTGTGTGTATACTTCCTATTGTTGCTAGGGAACTGCTCAGTAAAAGCATTCATGCAGCAGCAAATACACACACACAGCAATAAAAGAGCTATTGGACATGTTTTCTTCTGTGCAGTCTGTGTTGTATCAAATACTCAAAACAATGACACCTTGATTTTACAATTTCTAAGGACCACCTAAAGTAAATGTAAAATTGAGGAAATTCTAAAATCAGGAAAATGAGAATGATATAATGTGAAGAAATTTTGGTTTTCTTTATACAGTAACTTTGGAAGATCATTTAAAAAATGCATGTTTGAACACTTAACTATGTAATGTAGATGCAAGTATGGTTCTTGATTTATTTTGCGATGCTCTGTCAACTGCTGTTCTTATGTTGCATTGGTAAGTGGTGGAACACTACATCGAAACAGTTGAGGAGCACCTAAGGAAGGTTATTGCATAGCACCAGGGAGGCTGGAATGCATGATTACCCATCATCCTCCTGGCTTACAGGGCATCCACTCACAACACTATGTTCCTAAGCCCTGCTATCATAGTGTTTGTGACAGAACTCCAACTGCCTGGCAACATACTGTTGCCCCCTGCCCCCCTTGACTAGGAACCACCCACAATTGATTATGCGGCACATTTAGTGCACCATTTACATGACTTCCACAATTATGTTCAGATGCTGTGAAGGACGCGTTGAGTGGTAGTGTGCGAATCTGCGAGCTCCTTAATTTAAGTACAAAAGAGCAGTTTAATTTGGTCAGTAGTAAAAAATAAGTGGTTATCTTCTTTAACAAGTGTACTATAGTGAACCTTATATTTAAATTTTTTTTCTATACTGAACGTTTTCTTCCTTTTTTTTACTCACTCTTAAGCCACACTTAGCTCCTAGACCATTTTCCGCCATATTGTGAGCTATTAGTATCTGATCTTCTGCTCAACGCTCCTAAAACTGCATTTTTTTAACTTAAACTTTTTGTTAATATAGATTAGTAGTAGAATTAGTAAACATACTTGTTATTTTATATCTTAAATACGGTGATTTGTATTTTCATAAGTGTACTGGTAGGCCTAACCTACAAGTAGTGTGTTACTTTGTCTTAAGGAAGCTGATTTGTATTTTCGTAAGTATACAGTAGGCCTAACCTACAGGGAGTGTGTTATTTTATATCTTAAGGAAGTCGATTTGTATTTTCACAAGTGTTATTTATATCTTACATAAGTTGTTTGTATTTTCGTAAGTGTACAGTAGGCCTAACCTACAAGAAGTGTGTTATTTTATATCTTTAGTAAGTTGATTTGTACTATTGCAAGTGTACCAGTGGGCCTAACCTAAAATAAGTGTATCATTGTATATAGTGGGCCTTAAAAGATTTGTGCCAGCATATACTCTTGTAAGTTCTAATCACAAATTAGACTCTTTAAATATATCTGTTAGTTAGTACTGAATTATAAGTTAACATAAGTGGTAATAATGACCACAAGGGGTAACGACTTATCAGGTAAATGTGGGGCCTGCAGAAGGAAGGTTAGCCAGGGGACAGGATGTGAGGACTGTGGCCTGTGGTTTCATTGGGAGTGTTCTGGCACCAATAGTGATTTGGCCATATTACCTTGGTACTGCAACTCCTGTGTGCAAGCCAAGGTAATAAAGAAACAAGAGGAGACTATCTTGAGTTTGAAAAGGGAGCTGGAACTTGCAAGAACTGAGATTGACCTCTTAAAAGGGGAATTAAATTTAGTAGATAATTGTCCTGAAGAATTTAGGACTGTGTCCAACTCCCGAAGAAAACTTAAAAAAGTTCCTTCTTCACTAGATGTTAAGTTAGCTTTAACCAATCGATTTGAACCTCTAGCTATGCTAGGGCCTCAGACTGATGGTGACGCTATAGATCAGCCTGTGTTAGAGGCTAAGCCTAAGCGTAAGATTCTAGTGCTGGGTAGCAGTCATGGTAGGGGTATCGGGCAGAGGCTACAGAAAGCAATGGGAGATGCATATGCTGTGACCAGCATATTCAAGCCCAATGCTGATCTGAGCAATGTCACTGGGGACATTGGAAAATTGTGCAAAGGTTTTAGTAAGGAAGATCAGGTAGTTATAGTTGGGGGGCCAGGTAACAGTTTGGAGAGAAACCTCAATTATCAAATTGAGAAAGATTTAAGTGACATTGCCCAGAAAACTAGTCACACCAATGTGAGGTTTGTTGGTCTTTTCTGGCGACATGACAAGCCATGGATTAACAGGTGTGTAAGGGAGATTAATCTTCGGCTTGAGCGTTCGCTTGTGGAGGTCGGCGCGGCCCACATTGATGCGATTGATGTCTCTTCAATATTGAGGAGCGAACATACTGTCCATGGTTTGCATCTTAATCCTCGAGGCAAGGACAAGCTGACGCGACTCATTGCAGAGAGCATTAAGGGCAGACACATTCCAGTTGTCATGGGTGTTCAGAATCATTTTTTAGGATAAAGAGTGCAAGTAAAGTTTATCAAGTAAAAGAAATTGCAAAAGAAACTAATCTTTCAGACAATAATGTTAGTGAACCAATAGAAATCGGAAAAGGTAATTGCAGTCTACTAAATTCAGTGAATAATAAAGTACTAAGAATATTCCATCAGAATATAAGAGGATTGAGAAACAAAACAAATGAACTAATAAGCTCCATGAATTCAAATCTTCCACACATACTGTGCCTTACTGAACATCACATGAAACAGCTGGAATTAGAACATCTTCACTTAGAAAATTATAATTTAGGTGCTAGATACTGTAGGAAAACACTGGAGAAAGGAGGAGTGAGTATTTTTGTACACAAAAACCTAAAATTTACTAAAATAAATTTAGAAGATTATTGCAAAGACCAGGATCTGGAAGCATGTGCTCTAAAGTTAGACTCTCCTTTTTCAAATATTTGTATACTGACTTTATATAGAGCCCCATCTGGAAACTTCAATCACTTTTTAAATAGATTAGAAACCATCCTAAATGTACTGCATAGTTCAAAAGTTGAATTTATAATTTGTGGTGATATAAATATAAACTATCTCATCGACAGTAATAGGAAACTAAATTTAGACTCTTTGTTATCATCTTACAATCTCTCCAGTACTGTTAACTTTCCCACAAGAGTTCAAAATAATTCTAGTTCAGCGATAGATAATATATTCATTGATAACTCAAAATTAAGAGACTATACTGTAGGACCCTTTATAAATGGCTTATCCGATCATGATGCTCAACTCATAGAAATAAATAATATTGACTTTCAGCCCAGTAATCAACAATATAAAACAGTAAGGAAAATCAACAAGCATACGATGGCAGATTTTGTCACAAAATTAAGTAATGAATCGTGGGACAATGTATTTGACAGCAATAATATTGATTCTAAATTTAATTGCTTTCTGAACACATACTTGAGGATCTTTTATTCAAGCTTTCCCTTAAAAATAGTCAAAAATGAAAATAAAAACAAATCCACCTGGATAACAATTGGAATAAAAACTTCATGTAAACACAAAAGACAACTATATTTGGCCAGTAGGGACAGTAATGATCCAAGACTAAAAAGTCACTACAAAATGTACTGTAAAATTTTGTCAAAAGTCATTAAAGAAGCCAAACAGAATAACTATAACAGCCAAATTCTAAAATCAAACAATAAAATTAAAACCACCTGGGATATTGTGAAAGTTGAATCAGGAAAGAAATCTGTTAATGAAGACGTACAAAGTTTGAATATTGAAGGGAAGTCCACTAACAATCCACAAGCTATCGCAAGTGCATTTAATGAATATTTCCTTTCATTAGCTGAGAAAACATATTCCAATAATAATAATAATAATAATAATAATAATAATAATAATAATAATAATCCAATATACTATCTGTCTCGTGCCTTTAACAATTCATTTCCAAATATCAATCTCAAATTCTCAACAAGGAAGGAAATTGAAAACATTATTAAATCCCTTAAGCCCAAAAATTCACATGGATATGATGAAATCTCTACCAAATTACTTAAAGCAAGCTCTGTTTACATCAGTTCACCCTTGAATCATCTATGTAATAAATCTTTATCATCAGGTACTTTTCCTCAACGCTTAAAATACGCTGTAATGAAACCACTTTTTAAAAAAGGAGAGAGAAAATGCATCTCTAATTACAGACCAATATCCATATTGACTTCATTCTCAAAAGTCTTTGAAAAAGTTATGTATAATAGACTACTTGAACACTTAAATTCTAACAACATATTAGTCAAAGAGCAATTTGGATTTAGGAAAGACCTAACAACAGAAAAAGCAACCTATGAACTAACTAACGATATTTTAAGTGCTCTCAATGACAGATTAATTGTGGGAGGGATTTTCTGTGATCTAGCAAAAGCTTTCTATTGTGTTAAGAATGATATTGTCGCGTATTGGGCATATAATGCAACAAATAACTTCACGCCGTATTTGGTATAGCGAATTTTATTTCACATTCGCACTTACAATCACCCAAATTACAGATTCACAATTATTGCTATCTGCAGTATCACAAATACTACACTCCAAATGCCAGAATACAACTGACTGGTTGCTGGCTAACTCGGAAAGGTAGCTCCAGGACTGACTCGGAGGTAGCTCCAGGACTAACTCACTGACTGTGAATAGCCTTCGCGGCTCCTTATGTAGACTTGATCGGACAATTGTCGTCTGGTGCCATGTTGCTAGCCACGCTGTCCGGAGTTGTTGACTGCTGCCTAGCAACCGCGATATCCATCGGTGACGTCACCACTGTTGATTCGCTTTGCATAGCTTCAAGGTCGCGGGGACTCGGCTAACGTCGGCTCCGCTCAGCTCACTTCGGCTCTGCTCGTGATGTCACCGCGCGTTGCATAGCTACCAGGATGCGGGGTGATTACTCGCCTATTACGCAAGCGCTACGTTACCGCTACGTGCAGCTGGGGAGGTAGGGGTCAACATGTCACAATATCTTACTATCGAAATTAAATTTCTATGGAATAACTGGCAAAGCTAATGAATGGATCAAATCATACCTCAAAAACAGGTATCAAAGAGTTGA
This sequence comes from Cryptotermes secundus, assembly GCF_002891405.2. Classification (NCBI taxonomy): domain Eukaryota; kingdom Metazoa; phylum Arthropoda; class Insecta; order Blattodea; family Kalotermitidae; genus Cryptotermes; species Cryptotermes secundus. The sequence goes on along the minus strand of NW_019723917.1, from coordinate 943,192 downwards.
AATAAATAATAAAAACTCCAGTCATAATGCATTTTCAAACTGGGGAATT
>NW_019723917.1:841672-942647 GCF_002891405.2 Cryptotermes secundus | reverse complement strand
TATTTGTTGTTTACAACAAAGATAAATTCAAATTAAATTCTGATGTCTATAACATGAATACTAGACAAAAATATAACTTCCACCTACCCTCATCAACTTTATCAGTATATCAAAAAGGAGTCTACTTTACTGGCATAAAAGTGTTCAACAATCTGCCACAAAGTATTAAAAACTTGGGCAATGATAATAAAAAGTTTAAATCAGAGTTAAAGAATTATCTACATGCTCATTCCTTCTACTCTTTAGATGAATACTTCAATGTAAATAGAGAATGATGTAAAATTAAGTTATATTAATTTTTAAGCTAAAATTGCCTGTACTTATGTATGTAACCTTTTGACTTCTTCTGTATCCAAAGGTACTAACCTGCTTAGGATTTATAGAATGTAAATAAATTCAATTCAATTCGCCTGAAGTTGGCCAGTGGCTGGACAAAAACTTCTTACAACACAGACTAGCCAACTGCATTCTACCACAAGGATGACAAAATGTGGCTCTATCACCTGACCCGCACAAAAAGGAAATCGCCCAAACTCCAGTCCTTGTGTGAGGGCACATACAAGGTAGTATACAGGATCCAGAGGAACCGTAGATCGAGGTTGATGGTGGTACAGCTGGACTGGCTCGCACCTTACCAGGGAGCCTCTCAGGATGAGTGGCCTTAAGAAGGGAGCAGTTGGGGAGTAAACACCATGCCAACCAAGGTGAGACCGATCACAGACATCACAAGCACAGCCCTCAGAAAAGAAGAAATGACGATATGCCTGTAGGCTATTCAGGACAAATAATCTTAAGGATGGAGCAATGTAGCATATAGACCAATTGCTAACCAGTGACTCTGTAAACAGTGACCATTTCTGGATGTCAAATTCTTAATAATTCTACAGCTGGACCACAACAATGGCAATGATGTGTTTCTGCATGGTCCGTGCTTAGATGTTTTAAGCAATGGAGCTTAGTCAGTTGATACTCAATTCTATACAGGAATCTGTGAAGAGAGGACTGGAGTTAGAGGCAGAGGAATTGCCATTGCTGTAGCTGTTACCAGGAAGCATCTAGTAACAGACTGAGAGCACTAGACTGTGTGCTCTAGTAAACCTTAAATTGTGGAAATAATGTTATAGTTATTTTTAGTTACAACCTGTAAGTGGTCAGTATAAATCTATTCACCAATTTGAATTCCGTCTGTAGTTACACGTACTACATGACAATATGTATAACACTTTCCCTTGCCAGGTTTTGCAAGCTGTTTGTGTGCCATTATTCAACAGAATGTTGATTAAAAGCATGCCAGTTTATAGCAAGTAACACTTAATTGACCTATTTTACTGTATTGTTGGTGATTGAAAATCTCATAATTTACACAAAAGGCCATTATAAAACACACTGATACAGCCCAAGCAGTCCATATATCAGACAGTTAGCCACTTGCTACCCATCACAACTGCCCGCGTTCAATCCCAGGCCAAGTATGTGTGATATATGGTGGGTGAAGTGGCATTGAAGCAGGTTTTCTGTGAGCACTCCATTCCCTTGCCAATTATCATTCTGCCAATGGCTCCACATTCATTAATCATTCTGTTGTCAGCTCTATAGAGTCTTGATACTGGTAGCATTGTAAAGAAGGAATGGATTATTCTGCCCCTCAATTTAGAGGTTTCAACATCATTTAAACAAATCTGTATTTTTGTATCTCAGCTTATTAACTTATAGGGTGAAGTAGCTACAAAGCAATGTTAATTTCTGTTAGTACTGAGAGATTGGTGGTATAAATGGCAGCAGAAGTTGTGATAAGACGAACCTAATGCAGTATTGCACACCACAAGAATTTTCCAAGTCTCGAATCAAGACCCATTTACAAAGGTTCTCTAACTGTCCAATTTATGGGGTGGTCAATTGATGTTTTGTGTATGGTTAGGGTTCTGCAACACTTGTCACTTTTGTCTCACAGTTCGAGATTTTCCTCCTGAGACATACAGCAGGTTGTTTCGGTGAAGCTTGAAGCCAGCTGCCCATCAGTAAATCAGTCAAGTTAATGTGTAACTTTAACAGGGGAAGTCATAATTTTAGCAGGGTTGTTTTATGATACCCCAAGTTCCAGTTTGACAGCCACGCAGCAGGTGGCAAAGTTCACCCTTAAACTCTGCACCCATGGGTGTTTGTTTTTCTAATTGGAGGAGAAAGATTAAACAACCTCGCAGCCTGCCTGGTCCAGCCAATCAAAATCTGAAGTGGGACATCCTTTGCCTGAATTGTGGGTAACCATTGCAAATATTTACCATTCAGGGCATACTTGGCGAATAACTGAAATTTACATTCACCGGGATACACGTGTTCTGGTCCCTGTATACAGAGTGTCCCAGGAGGAATGGACCAAACTTCGGGAGGGTGTTCCTTATGTTAAAGTATGCCGATATAACCCAAAACACCTATGTCCAAAGTTGAATGGTTACGAAGATAATGGCCCGAGAAAAGTGTGGTCTTCTGGCGGGTCCACGCACTGTACCTGTCAGCGGAGAGGCCTTATCTATGTTTGTCCTTGAGTGCGGTGATTCACCCTAGCCATACTTATGTAGTTGGCTTATACCAGAACGCTCAGTCAGCCATGTTACGTCAGCGCTTGCCAGTCATGTGTCATGTATAGTGCTTGGAAACCCTAAGGACAATTATGACATGGCGAGCGAGTATTTTGTACTTCAATTTTATGGCTTCATATCACTCACAAGTTAGTTTGATGTTACGTACATGATTAACATTACAGAATCCACATATTCCTGCCAGTTTTAATATGTATTTTGTAATCAACAAGTGTGTAACACCAGTCAGAGTTTGACACTTCTCTGGCCATTATCTCTGTAACCATTCAACTTTGGACATAGGTGTTTTGGGTTATATCAGCATACTTTAACATAAGGAACACCCTCTCTAAGTTTGGTCCATTCCTCCTGGGATACCCTGTATACACTCTGTGGCGCCTCTCTACTCGTGTGTCTTAAGGCAGGTTTTACTGTATTTGTAGATCTGCCCAGTGATTGTCCAGTAAATGGATTCATCAATCTAGAGAACCCTTTAATTACTTGTAGCATTACCAGGATATGTGACAATATTTTCTATCATTAAAAAAGTGACAGGCCTTCTTCCAAAAGAAACTATGCTTCTTTAAGGCAAGCTGCTGGTCACTTTCTTGTAGTTGGATGCAGGAAATACAAGTCTCTATTTCTTTTGTGTGGGATCTCTGTTGATATTAAATTAAGGAATATGAGGGACATAATGCATTGAATTTCAGTATATTAATCAGAACTATAACCGTTCTTTGCTGCTACTAGCTCTGGTAGAGAAATTCAACTCATCTCAGGCCATGTTGACTGGCCACGACTTGGGTGATTGGGAGGGGGTTCAGGCATAGGAAGGTCAACACTCAACACCAATTAGCTGCGTAGTCTTTATTAGAACTGCACTATTCAAACTGTGCTGTAGTGATCCACTTAACTGATTGGTGGATTTAGGCACCTTTAATGGTTACTAAACGGAAATCTGTCTTAAACAGAAATATTTTCAGGTCCCTTGACTTTGGGGCTGAAAAAGATGTTAAATATCGTGGATTAAATGGAAACTGTCTAACGTGGACAATGGAAATCAAAATAAGCCTTTATACGGAAAATTTCCAGTCTTCTGGAATGCATCGTTTAGAATAATTTTAGGCATCCTATACAGTCTACAGAATTTTGTTTTCCCTAACTCTTTAAAATAAGCTTCTAACAGTACTGCACTACCTGCACCGAGATTCAGCAGAATTATTTTCCCCTTCTGGAAATTGTATTCAGTAAGGGCTCTAGGCCTACAGATTTACTTTAGTCTAGCAGTTATCATCATGGCTGCAAAGACAAGAGTTTTGCTTGATCTTAACACAAGATTAAAAGTGATTCATGCGATTGAGTGAGATAAATTGTCTGTTAAGCAGATCATGAAGATGTTTAACGTTGGTAAAACTGAAGTGTATGAGATTCTAAAGAAGAAAACGGAAATTTTGAAGCGGTGGGAAACTTGTGCTAATGGAAAAATAAAAAGAGAACTTAAGAAAACTGCAAATGAAGACATTAATGAAATAGTATGGGGGTGGTTTGTCAGTGAGGGCGAAAAATCACCAGTTGTCGGGTCCTATGGTACAGGAATATGCTAAAAAAGTGGCCGAAAAACCGGGGAAGACTGAATTCAAAGCATCTAATGGATGGTTGGAGAGTTTTCGCAAAAGACATCAGATAGTTTTTAATGAACTTTGTGGTGAATCAAGTGATGTAAATAGTGAGACCATTGAGGAATGGGAAGCTAAATTGCCATCCATAATCGAGGGATATGAACCTGAAAACATAGCGAACGGTGATGAGACTGGACTGTTCTTCTGCGCGCTTCTGAATAAATCGCAATGTCTGAAAGGTGAAAAATGTTTGGGAAGAAAACTGTGCAAAGAAAGAGTGACTGTTTTTCTATGTGGTTTTATGTCAGGTAAGAAGGAGAAAACCTTAGTGATTGTCAAGGCAGCAAAGCCATGATGCTTCCGAAACATGGACATACAGAACCTTCCCGTTGAGTGGAGATCCAACAAAAAGGCATGGATGACATCACAGATCATGGAGGAATTGTTAATGGCCTTCAATGGTAGAATGAAAATGCAAAACTGGCATGTTTTGTTGTTCTTGGATAATGCAACATGCCACCCCCATTTCTAACTTTCCAACATTCGACTTGCTTGTTTTCCTCCAAACACCACTAGTGTTTCTCAACCAATGGATCAGGGCATCATTCGGAATATTAAGGTCCACTATCGTAAATTATTAATGCAATCTTTGCTCGTCAATATAGATTCTACATCATCCGCCTCTGAACTTGCAAGAACTGTCTCGGTTCTAGATGCAGTTATTTGGATATGTCAGGCAGTAAAGAAGTTGTTACCAGAAACTGTGACAAAGTGTTTCGAAAAAGCAGGATTTTCTATGGTAGACGTTACTCCTAGTGTAGAAAATGAGAATGACCAGAAGGACTTACAACATTGCATGAATGAAGCTGCTTTCAGTAACAGCAATGCTGAGGACTACATCAACATAGACAAAGATGTGCAAACAGAACCAGACACAATGGATATGGATGTATTAGTTGAGAATTTTAGAGAAAATCAAGAAGGAAGAGAGGAGGAGGAGGAAGAGGAAGAAGAGGAAAATGACATTGTGATAGAAGAAGAAAAGTGTAGAGTGAAGACTTATCAGGATGCTGCCAACAGTTTAAAGGTACTGCAGGAGTTTGCCGTGCAACAAAATGATTCAGACATGCTTACTCTAATTTATCAAGCTAAAGTGTTTGTGGAAAGTCAGGCAGCCAAGAGAGTAAGCTGCGTGCAAAAAAACTGCCAGAATTCTGATAAAATTATAAAAAAGTGAGTACTGCAATTTTTTCCTGTTCAGTGTAATGTTTGCATGTGTTCAATGATTGTAGTGTGAATAAATTAACGGGTATGTTGTTTTGTCTCAAATACGTTTATGTCCTGGTTTAGTTATTATAGTATACCTTGATTGAACGGAAACCTGGCTTCAGCAGAAATTTTTTCTGGTCCCATGAGATTCCGTTTACGACAGGTTTTACTGTACTTATAACACTTCAGAATGTTACTGGAACAACAACACACAAAGTCTTCATCACTTCTACTCTTAGATGCTCCTTGTGTGAATCTGATGAATAGGTCTGTACCCAATCTGTTCTCCTGCTCTGGGACTGGGCCTCTACTACTTGGTAGGACTCTCCAGTATTATTTTTGTTCTCTTCAGTATTCTGAACTCTTCTTTTGACTTTGGTCATCTGCTGACATCTGTCTGGATCTCGCTGGAACTCCTGACTCAACGAATCCTTTCTCGGTTCTCCCTCCTTCTGGTCACATCTCTCAACCTAAGCTGGCTTCATGCCGACCAGATATGAAACACTCCATTCAGCAATACCCTTCTTCATTTTTGTGGTTGTGATTGAAACTTGTCATTCATTGCTGTGTGAACAACATAGCCGTTGTAACAGAAATGTTTCTGTACTTGTTGCCTAGGAATCAAGGTCTCTGTCACAACCTCAGGGATGTGTTTCAACAAGCTATTTCCTAGCAATGGATTTATATGTTGCAGTATTCTGCAGGTGGTAATTATAATATTTGATGTTGTATTTGTTCAGGTTGATGCTGTTCTGACAATGCTTTCATCATTAATCCAAGATCAGTTAGACCAGCCTCCTGGAGAAGAAGATCCAGAGGATTTTGCTGAGGAACAGGGCTTACTGGGGAGGTCAGTACTGCTTTTGTGGCTGGTGATCGAAGCAGAAGGAGTCTTTGAAATATTAGAATTTTATAATATGACTAATAGCCTAGTAAGACTTAACCTTTAAACGCTAGACTTCTGAAATTATGGTAAGCTTGAGTTGGCCAGAGTTTATTTAAATGCCCATTGCTACTCTGCATTTAAATGTCCTCTTAGGACGCTTAAACAGTTTTAAGCATTGTGTTTAAAAATGCTGTGTCTAACTCAATTTTTATGATAAATGAATGGAATTAACTTTATTTGTATCAGCAAAGAGCAGTGTCGCATATTATAACGGAAGATTTGAAAATTTTTATACAAAGAGTTATACTCTATTTTCAGTTTTTTTCTTTTAATTTTGATGTGCACTGCAAAAATGGTTTCCCAGTTCTTCACAGAGTTGTTCTGCATTATAAATTCATTTCTGTTTGTAACGCTTGACAAATTTTAGCAGTCCCTGGTGTCATAAAACAGATGGAAACAATAAAATCATTTGGCCTTCTGCTAGCACTGCTTACACTCTTCGGATTTTCGAATCTTTTGACTAAAGGACAGAAGAATGAAAGAATGGCTATTTAAAAGAAAGCTAGAGGGATCCCTTCTTCAGTGCTAAGACCTTCTGTTATAGCTGAAAGAGATTATTGACCTTTCTATGGGTGTGAACAGACAGTTGCATCGTGGCTTAGATACAGAGTTCGATCTGTTTTCTGAGCGTTCATAGTGAAATCGAATACTATAATTTCATTTCAGCCTATATACATCAAGCAGATAACAAAAAAGGTATTTACATCGAATTGTACTATATATTTGTAACACATTAATCTGAAGAATCTGCAATAGAAGTACTGGCTCGTGGATGATTTGGGGCATAACTCATATGTATATTCTTTTTTGCTGTTGTTCACTTAGATATAATTTTAATTCCTCTATTATGGTTTTACTCAAGTCTGTCTGGTAATTACCACATTTAAAAATAAATATTTAGGACTGTGCATGCGCTTCTACTCGTGGCATGTGCACACGCTTCTACTAGCAGAGTTTAAATGCCCGACTGTCCAAAACGGGGTACTTTGGCCACGATGACCATACTCATCACTGGTCTGAACAGGGCACTTTGACACTTAAAGGTTAATTGAAGTGTGCCATCATGACTGATATGAATCTTGCCCATTCAGTAAAGGATCGTTTGCAGTGTTATATGGAAGCAGCCATGTTTGTGCCAGTTGAACTTGAGAGGGTTGAAGACATTTATGTAACTTTCAAGAAGTAATACGAAGTTTATGTTTAATTGATAGTTAAATCAATAACCTTGATTTTTGTATACTTTCGTTTACAAGATTAGGTCATATGGTTAAGAAATTAGACACATAAAAATATTATGATACTGATGCTGCAGTGGGCAGATAGAATTCATCCCTCTGAAACTGAAAGCAGATCAGTCAGAGCATGTCCTTGTGTTCTCTAGTGTAACTTTTATTTCTTGTATTCATTCCACACCTCCATGTCTATGGTTTCTTGTATTTGCTCCTTTTCATTTTATGAAATGTATATGTGCAGGTTTATTCACCACCTACGCTCAGACATTCCTGACCAACAGTACCTGATCCTCAGTACAGCACGGAAACATTTTGGAGCTGGAGCAAAGCGGCGCATCAAATACACACTACCTCCTATAGTTTTTCAAGCATATCAACTTGCCTTCAAATATAGGGCACTCCGAAATGAAGTAAGTATGATTGATAATTGGAAAGTAACATCGTCTAGGAAAAAATGAACATTTATTTATTACTCTTCAAAACATTCTTCATGTTCCTAACCATTATACTCACAGCATTTATAAGTGTCATAGCTTATTCTTCACTTCTGAAAATATAAAAATAACATTTTAAGGTCTGTAGTTCTGGCGAATGCGATGAACGAACTATAAAGTTTTTCCTCAAGGTCGTCTCTATTTGCATATCTAAGAGTGATATTCATAGATTGTTATGGTAGACTAAATATGTGTGTTCATGAATAATGTGTTTTCCTGTTTTTTGGTTAGAAGAAGACATTTCAACAATCTTATTCTTTCAGAGGTCATTGGATTTTCTTCAGTTGACCTAAACCTTCCAGCTGCACTATGGCCCCAGGGTCGACTCGGCCTCTAACAGAAATGAGTACCAAGAATTAATTAAATACTTTTCCTGGGTAGTAAAGCACGTCAGACACATACGGCTGACAACCTTACTGCCATCTTTTAGCCTGTCTAGATAATGTGGGACCCTCAATGTCTCACAACCCTATGGGCCTTCACAGGCCTGTTACAGGAATAGCTTTACTTTTTACTTTTTTTACTATAGAGAAATGATCCTGAATTTGTCTATCACTGCAGGGTTCATCTTCAGTCATTTCTGTTGCCTAGAAACTATTTTTACCCTTACATACTGCTATGAGATAAACAGCAGTTTTCCATGAACATGTGCTACACTGTTTCAGATGCTTATTTACCATTTTGCCTGAACATGCAAACACACACACACACAAACACAAAGATATTGTCATCCATATCATCATCATCATCATCATCATCATACTTCTATTTTATGCCTCGTAGGCTCATTACTGTAATACAAGACAGAGATTTGTTTTAGTTACCTTAGTATTTTCTACGGCCACTCCATCGCGTAAGCAGTTAGTCGCTGGTTTCCTACCGCAGCGTCCAGGATTCAATCGTGGGTGTGGTCAAGTGGAATTTGTGGTGGACAAAGTGGCACTGTGGCAGGTTTTGTCGAAGTACTTCGGTTTCCCCTGCCAATCTTCATTCCACCAATTGCTCCACAATCACCCTCACCTATCATCTGGGGCTGGTGCAATAGGCCAGAAGTGGCCGCAGTACAAGGGACTTAGTCCCACCCCACTAGCGATAAAAAAAAATATTTTCTTCTTGTGGGTTATTTTAAAACTATTTAGGAGCCAGTCAGACCTTATTCTAAATGTGTCTTTTGCTTCAAAATTCCATATTTTTGTGGTGTTTCTTCCTGTTAAAATACCTGTTTTTGTTTTAACTTTGTTATCTTTCCAGGATGAAATGTGGGAAAAAAAATGTCAGAAGATTTTCCAGTTCTGTCACCAAACAATCACTGCTCTTATCACAGCAGAGCTGGCAGAACTCCCTTTGCGACTCTTTCTTCAGGGAGCAATTGCAGTTGGACTAATGGAATTTGAGAACTATGAGACAGTTGCATATGAATTCATGTCCCAGGTTTGTTGTTGAAAGCTTTACTATAAAGATATGAATTGACCTTCATTTGGCCATTTTTAATGAATAATAATAATGAACTTGAAAGTAGGCATATTTGTTTTCACATTGAAGGTCATACCATTTTATTTCTAGCATCAGTTTAATTCAATAACCATAAAATACAGTATTCATAATATATATTGTTACAAAATATCCTACTTGTTTTGAATCCTAAGACTTATTATCAGCAGCGTCATACAGTTTATAAGCTTTAGTCAAGTCAGCAAAAGAACTGACACAGATTTTCCCCTCCACTCATCTGCCTAGTAGCTGCCTCCCTTAGTATACCTTCTCAACTCCTACCAGTGGCCACCATCTTCAGTACAAGACTTTAAACTTAAGAGTTTTAAGGAATTCAGGAAGTTGGAACCATTAAAAGCAAGTTAGTGACCTGGGTCAGCTACTACTACTTGAGACAAAACACATTAGTTCTGTTAATTTGAGCACTATACAAGTACATTAGTGGCCACTATGTTCTGAACTCATGCTATACATGGTGGATGTGTTTCCATCCCTTCTCCCCTTGAGAGTCCAATCGTCCCTCCCCTTGCTTATTCACCCCGCAAGTGTCGAAGATTAGAGTCTACCAGTACAGGCCATGTAGAGTAGGTGGGGTGGAAGAGCAGGCAGCCACTCTACTGTAGTCAAGTTTACAGTGCTAGTATTACACATTATACCGCTTAAGTTATTTGTACATTAATGTGTTGAAGTGTCCTAAGAATGCTAGAATTTTATCATTTCTTTGATCTTGAAACATGTTGAGTTTATTACAGTGGTATATATTTTGGCTGTTGTATGTGATGTTGCAGAATTTAACTGGGTGTGTTTAAAATATCGTACTGTTGAGTGGTAAGTACACTAATGTGTATGGGTATAAGGTGCTCAAGGAAGATTGCATGCCACATATCATTAATAACCTTGGTTTTCCACAGCAATTTGTACAAGGTTTTTCTAAAAAGACACTCCATTTTTAATTACATGTAATTATCTAGCCACATAGCAGGCATAGCTGCATTTGGTGTCTGAATTCATTAGTCTTGGCAGAATGTGCTGCCCCTCGTGTCAACATTATGAAGCAGCAATGATCCAGATGACATACCCAATTGAACAGTATGCATATTAGTGAAAATATTTTACAAGACTACTAGCGATACCGTGATTCAATGTCAGTGCTGAATGAAATTTGAGTTTAGGAAAGCACCAGGCATGTCTGCAATAAACAGATTGGTTAACAAGTTTAAAATGACGGGGTGTGTGATCAACAATAAAAAGGGTGTTGTTGGTAAGATGAAGTTTGTCAGAACACCAGGAAACATTCATGGTGTTCAGCAATGTTGATGCAGAGTTCCAGAAAATCCTTAAAATATCTTTCTAAGAACTCACCTTAGGAGCATGATTGATATACAGGATAATTCTAGAAGATATGAAACTGTATATAAAAAGGTTAATTTGTCCCTGTGCTTAATTAATGAAGCACTGTGCCATGAAGACATATGGGGGACTGGAGTTATGGCTCCACTGTTCTTAACCATGGTACTAGATGGAGGCGAATGGTGAGCTTCATGCCCCTGCTGCTTTATTGCTGGAGAAAGAGCTGCCAATACCAGTCATACAGGACTCAGATGCAACAAGCCCATTGTGAGGCTGATAAAGCCAGGAGATTTGATTTCTTTGGTGAATTTAAGATGTTTTTGGTAGGACAGTCCAGTAGTAATCCAAAGCATATGGTTTAGTGATGAGGCCAATTTTATTTTGAGTGGCTGTATGAACACGCAGAATATGATATATGTGTGCGTGCATGTGCAACCAGGTTTCATCACCCGTTGCTCGTAAAATGTGACTGAGAAATTAATCGCCATCCTTTGTTGTATCACTCTGGAAAAGTCAAAACTTAATCCAATTTCTGCATTTTGTGTGCACCCATGAACAATTTTGGAACCTATCTTGCGCAAGATAGCCTAGCCTAATTGTGATAATTTCGTGAAGTAGAGCTCTGGAAGTTCTGAAATTGTGAAGCGCTCTCTTTCACCTATTTTTTATCAACACTTTGAACTACGTAGTTCAGTCAAGAAGTTCCCGAAATTCCCCTACAGACGAACAACGAGCGATAAGATAGCACACACACTGTTGTGGGGAGCTCAGCATGTCTGCTTCCAGGCGCAACAGGTCTGGACAGGTTTCAGTGTGCAGTGTCAGTACTGTTCCGTTTGAATTAGACGTGAGTGTTGGTCATTCGGCGCAGTGTCACAGTTCGAACAGCTGTGAACATCAAGTTCATGTGCAAATTGGGAAAATCTGCTTCAGAGATGCAATCAGCCATGAAGCAAGTTTACGGTGATGCTGCCCTGAAGAAATCCGCAGTTTACGACTGGTTTTCCCAGTTTAAGAATGGGCAGGAGATGTTAGAGGATGACCAGCACAGTGAGAGACCTTCGACATCCAAAACTGAAGAAATGATTGGAAAAGTGCGACAGCTGATTCAATGTGATCAAAGTATGACCATCGTGGAGTTGGAGCAAGAAGTTGGTATCTCTCACGGATCCATTCATGTCATTTTGTCTGATTATTTGAAGATGAGAAGTGTCAGTGCGAAGTTTGTTCCAAGGCAGCTGACCACGGATCAGATGGAATGCCACATGATGGTTACTGGCAGTCTGTTTGACAAAAGTACGTAGGACCCAACGTTTCTCAAAAAGATCATCACTGGTGATGAGTCGTTGGTGTTCACCTACGACCCAGAGATGAAGATGCAGTCATCGGAGTGGCACACAGCATCTCCCTGGCCAAAGAAATCATGCCTCATCAAATCCAAAGACAAAGTGATGCTCATCGCATTCTTTGACATTGATAGTTTGGTGCATCATGAGTTCATACCACCCAGACAGACTGTTACTGGCCATTTCTACATGCAAGTTTTGCAGAGGTTGCGCGATGCTGTTTGGAGGAAGCAGCGCAACAAGTGGCAGGGACAGTGGTTTCTGTATCACGTTAACGCACCAAGCCACACATTGCTTGTTGTGCAGCAATTCCTCGCCAAGAAAAACATTCCTGTCATCACTCAACCACCATACTCTGTGGATCTCGCTCCGAGTGACTTTTGGCTGTTCCCTACTCTGAAAATGGGCCTCAAGGGGACACATTTCGCAACCATGGAGGACATCAAATCGATTGCGACAGCTGAGCTCTGGAAGATTCAAAAAGAAGCCTTCCACCACTGCTTCCAACAATGGCAGGATCGATGGAGCAAGTGTGTGTGAGCGCAAGGGTCCTACTTTGAAGCTGATTAGATAAGCATTGCCATATGTTCTACCATTAGTGTGCTATACCACCATTGCGGCAACTTTTTGACTGCCCCTCATATATTTTCACTCACTACAGATGACCGGCAGATCACTTCACTCTTCATCATGAGAATCTGTTGGCCCAACTTTGAATAGTCTACACCATTGTCTTACAGTTCTTTGCCCATTACATTTTTGCTATAAACCACACAAAATTCATGATGAATTTCCGCAGAATTCGTGTTTTTAGCTTGAAGAAAGCGGATTACAGCGCTAACTTTGCAGCCAGCAGGATTATCAATTATCATATAAACTCACGCTGTAGAGACAAGAACACTAGGTGACCAGTTATGTGATGGCTTATGATAGATCTTATATGATGATCATCATCACCACCCTTACTAGCATTTCATGACATAGGCGAATTACCTTCTCCAGCATATAATGTTGTTATATCCCCTTCCCTCCTTCCGATGTCTCATCTGCCCGGCGGACAATATTGCTAGGCTTGTGGTGGGATGGATCCATGTTTCATCCTTTGCAGATGTATTTTCCATTCATATCTATATTCTCTAAGTTTTCCATATAAAGGGAAGGTACTCCATTTTGTGTATCCTCATTTCATTACAGTGGAACCTCGCTTAACGAGCATAATTCGTTCCAGAATCTTACTCGTAATGCGAAACACTCGTTAAGCGAAACATTTTGTCCCATATAAATTAATGTAAAATATGATAATGCATTGTTCCATGCCGAAAAAAAAAAATCTCAAAAATTTTATATATAACATTTATTTAAAGAAAATTATATATACATTGTTAAGGAACGTAAATCATCTTCATCTTTTCTTCTGTGCAGAATGAACCAACCTGGAATGCATATTCGATTTGCAGAAAACCAAAAAAAAAAAAAATCGAGATAATTAGTTTATTATTTATGATACGTATCTAATTCTTTTTTACTAGAAAGCTGTCTAGAGACATTTGTTTTTGCCGATGCTTCAAAATTTGGTGAAAATGCGACACAGCATTATCATTAAATAAATGTGTAGTGCGCATAGCCACTGCCTTATTAGGGTGATGCTTCTCAATGTACAATACAACGGTTTCCTATGCTTTCAGCATTTCTCTTATTGCGCCAGAAGATTGTTGCTTTGCTGTTACCTCCTCCTCCACCTCTGACAAACTCTCCTCCGCTGTGAAACACAATGTAACTCCAAATCGTGCAAATTGTTGATGCTGACTGGATTGTATGTGCGTGCTAGATCAGCCATGCTCACACTTCGTTCTCGCTTTTCAATGATTTTACGTTTCATTTCTACAGTTATTTTTACTCTCTTATGGCTGTCTTTTTGTGGCTTTTTCTTCGGGGACATTTTTGCAAGGGTTATTTAACTTTGCACAAAAAAATCACAAATAATATGTCTGAACACAAGTTTGGAAAAATGTGTGATCACAAGCGACACTAAGACGCTAGTGGAACAAGTGCTAAACACAGACTGATGTAGCAACTGCACAATCCGGGACTTCCCCTCTCATCACTCATTAAGCGAGTCTTTTTTTACAATTTGTTTTGCTCGTTATGCAAATTACTCATTATGAGAGGTGCTCGTTAAGCGAGGTTCCACTGTACTGATCTATCCTCAATCTCAAATTTTGACAGATTTTTTGGTGTGATGGGAAGCTGAAGAAAGGACATGGCAATAGGAACTTGAATCAAGAGCACTCTACCAGAAAGAATACAAGTTACATTTAGTGGAAGCATAGATGTTCAAATGGAAGAAGGATCGAATGATTAGGCTTGTACATATTTGTTGATAATGTCTTTATTGTTTAATAAAAAAGAATGTGGTGGATAGGATATGTAATATTTGTGGTGAAATGATAAGTTAATGCATAATTTGGGTAAAAAGCCTCAAAGGAAGAGAGTTTGAAGATTCAGGCAGACTATGGGCTTTTGAGAAGTGGGATGTAAAAATGTGAAAATCGGATTCAGATAGCTCAGAATTGTGTTCAGTCATGGAATTCTGTGAACACAGTGATGAATATTCATATTCTAGTTTAATAAATATCAACTTTTCCCTGCAGTATGGAGCCTTTGGTTCTGTAAAAATTCAGAATTTCTTGGTCAGCTGAGTAACAGCAGTCAGTTACTGAATTGAAATGATGCTTCAGAGTGGACCTAAGTGTGTACTGTATTATTCTTCTAGGCCTTCTCCCTGTATGAAGATGAAATCTCAGACAGCAAAGCTCAGCTAGCAGCCATCACACTTATTGCCGCTACATTTGAGCAGATGTCATGTTTCAGTGAAGAAAACCATGAACCCTTAAGGACACAATGTGCATTGGCAGCCTCAAAGCTGCTTAAGAAGCCAGACCAGTGCCGTGGTGTAGCAACTTGCTCCCATTTGTTTTGGTCTGGCAAGAGAGCTTCTACTGGAGGAAAGGAGGTAAGAGAAGGCGACATTTGTTACAGCTGAGTTTGAGGACTGATACTGTTGTATTTATTTCTTGTTATCAGAATTGATTCTTTTGAAGACACTCTGATTATTGTGAGTAATCCTAATTTTAGGCTATGTACTGATTATAATTTTTAACAGCCCTAAATGTGTTGCAATAAAACCTTATTAATTTAAACTACCTGGAGCCAAAAGTATGAACTTTGAATTACATAATTTTAAATTATCAATTCCTTCACTAAGCAGAGTATTTAGTTAAAATAACAATGCAATTATCTGACATAAACAGTGATTTTGGGTAGAATGTGTCAGCAAAGCTTTTACTAGAAATATTTAAATTTGATGTAATTAAATCATGCTTGCAAGAGGTTGTTCAAGTGAAACCTCTTCAGGGATTGTTCTGGACAAAAAGTAGAGGCTGTTAAAAATAATTTTGGCTGGCCGACAACCATAGACACCAAGCATCTGAATAGTAGTTTGATGGTCCTGTTTTGACAGATTCTGCAACCTGAAATGCTGGAATTGAACTTTGTCACAATGGTCCCATTTGCTGTAATTTGCCCATTCTGTTAATATCTATTCACACTATATGTAACGTCTCTGACAAGGAGTGGACAATCAGCAGACTGACAGAATATTCTAAAACGTATTATAATGACTATGTTCACATCACGCATCACTGACATGGACCAACATCCACAGCTGCTGACCAGCAAAGTTGCATTGATATTTCAGTGTCTTCTGGATAGTGTGAGCAAGCTCAGAGAAATGATAAAAGATATTATGAAAAACACATTTTCTTGATTCTGAACCATGAAACATATAATATTGTCATGTGTCCAAGGTTTGCATGACTGATGCATGACAAATTTTGGATTGGGTGACAGGATTTATTGACACCTCCTTTATAGTTTCTCTCAATCACAGTCAGTCTTTGGCCAAACCCTTCTTCCTTGACTGCCAAGGACTCACCCAATTCTAATTCTCTTTCTCTTGATTCAGTCCTGTACCACTTGTATGGTCTCGAGGTGGGCCCATAGAAAATACATCAATTGCCTAGCAATGGATGTATGAAAACCACATAGAAAACACCTCTTTCTCATAAAAAAAAATTATTATAACTGACGAATATTTTAAAAACACTTTTTAAATAATTTTACATTGACATAATGGCATGCAATGCAATAGATTAGTGTAAATGGAGCACCTGATGATGGCACTATGGTGCCAACATGTTGTGAAGTGACAGGTAAAAGTGGATGCACTGTAAGACGGACACTGTATACATATCATGGACCTCTTTCTCTGTTGTTATATTTGCAGTGCGCTGCATAGCATCGGAAGATATCCCATTGTTGCCTGCATATTTATTGCTGCAGGAATGTGTTTACCAAGTCGTTGCCTAGCAGCGGGTCTACATGTCACATTGCTCCCTCCTTAAGGCTGCTAGTTCCAAGTATCCTATCAGTGCGTCACTGTTCCTTCCTTGCCAGAGTCTCTGCTTGGGACTTCTCACCTTGCTCCCTCCTTAAGGTCTGTCCAAGGTACAACCCTCATCCCTTTTTTTTTCCTTCTTATTTCCAACCAATGATGATTTCCAACCAATGGGGACAAATTACCTAGAGTGGCCGGTGCTCCCACATTTCAGGCTCTTCTTGTGCTAATGCAGCGATTAGGCTCTTTTTCCATTTCGGAGGGGACTGACCCCTCCACAGTGTCCAGTCCTTGTTGCAGAAGATCCAGCTATTTGCTTTGTGATCTCCATCCTGAAGGTCTTCCAGTAAATCCCTCTGGATGTCCTCTTGGTTCCTTATTCCAGTGCTGCCTTCCAGATTCACCTGACATCTCATCCCTTCTGGGTTCCTTTTGCAACACCATCTTTGTTTTGTTCCTTACGCCCATGTCCCTTGCACCATGCCACTCCTGCATGGCAGGTCATCCTTCTGTAGGTGGCTGCCAATTTTTTTCAGGACCCACCATTGCTTTGGGTCCTTTCCTTTGACTTCCGACACCAAAATGTCACATATTCAGGGTGTATGTGACTAACAAGACAAATTTTGGATCAGGTAATTGCATTTTTTTTTTATTGACACCTCCTTTACAGTCTCTCTGAATCACAATCAGTTACAACTCACAATCAGCCTTCAGCCGAACCCTTCTTTGACTGGCGAGGACTTGCCTCATTCTCATTCTCCTTCTCTCTCTTGATTCAGTTCTGTACCACTTACATAGTCTCAAGGCAGACCCATAGAAAACACCTCTTCCTCTGTCATTGTATTTGTATCGCGTTGCACAGAAATGGAAGTAATCCAATTATTGGCTGCGTATTCATTGCTGCAGGAAAATGTTTACTGAGTTGTCTAGAAATGGGTCTACATGTCACATCCATAAAAACTGCAGAAGTTATGTAAAGAAGTTACCTGTTAGGAACCAGGATAAAAGTTTATGTAGGTTTGCTTTGTTGCTGTCTTTGTAGCCTCAGTTTGTGAATGGTAACTTTGATAATCAGCAAGTGAGACTAGCTTCTAATAAAAATACTTCACTAAAATCAGTCCAACAGTTCTCAAATTGAGATAACAAAGCATGAAATCACTTGAATATAATTACCATGAAAACCATAAGATCTGCAGGAAAATGCGCTGTACATAAAATGTGTATTTCATTTTTCTGTACACTATATATACAGGGTGTCCCAGGAGGAATGTGCCAAACTTCGGGAGGGTGTTCCTTATGTTAAAGTATGCCGATATAACCCAAAACACCTATGTCCAAAGTTGAACGGTTACGGAGATAATGGCCAGAGAAGTGTCAAACTTTGACCGGGGTTACACACTTGTTGATTACAAAATAGATATTAAAACTGGCAGGAATATGTGGATTCTGTAATGTTAATAATGTACGTAACATCAAACCAACTTGTGAGTGACGGAAAGCCATAAAATTGAAGTACAAAATACTCGCTCGCCATGTCATAATTGTCCTTAGGTTTCCAAGCAGTATACATAACACATGACTGGCGTGCGATGACGTAATATGGCTGCGCTATGAGCCGACCACATAACTCTTCTTATACCTACATTCACGGATAATCTCTTTTGGAATTTCGTTTCCATTATCTCATGTGGATTATTATGGGACCACGTATGCACATTTCGTAAATTATTTACACCGTCCAGGGTAAAAGACGCCTCATCACTACACATGACACATGAATGGCAAGCGCTGGTGTAACATGACTGACTGCATATTCTGCTATAAGCCAACTACATAAGTATTAAAATACAGTACCTGCTTTATAGTAATTGTTCAAAGTGTCCTCCGCCAGCTGCAATGCAGTTTTCGGCACGCATCATGAGGGATTGGGTAGCAGAAGCAATGTTGCCTGAATGGTGACGTATGTGCTCTGCCGCTGCAAAAATACGATTCCGCAGTGCTTCTCGGGAATCGACCTTAGTTTCGTAGACTAAGGTCTTCATGTGGCCCCAGAGGTAATAATCTAGAGGCGTAAGATCTGGCGACCTCGGTGGCCATGCAATGGGACCACCACGACCTATCCAGCGGTTAGGGAAGGATTCATCTAAGTAGTGTCTCACGTGCTGAGTATAATGTGGAGGAGCCCCATCATGTTGGAAGTACATTTTCCTCCTTATCGTTAACGGGATGTCTTCCAACAAACATGGTAACTCATTCCTTAGGAAGGCTCCATACGTGTTTCCAGTTAAATTGTTGTGAAACACAAAAGGTCCGATCAACCTGTTCCCAAGCACACCACACCATACATTCACAGAAAATCTCTTTTGGAATTTCGTTTCCATTATCTCATGTGGATTATTATGGGACCACGTATGAATATTTCGTAAATTATTTACACCGTCCCGGGTAAACGACGCCTCATCACTGAATAAAATGACGCTTAACAGTTCGGGATGAGCTTTTATCCAGTGGCAGAAATCCATACGCTGAGCATGGTCGCCTGGTTCCAGATGTTGTACCCTTTGATCATGGTAAGGATACAGGTCTTCGTCATGTAAAGTTCGCCACACCTGCATACGTGATACGCCGATGCGAGAGGCCATTCTACGAGTGGAGAGACGCGGACTTCTATCAATCATGCGAAGAATGTTCTCTCGTGTGTTTCTCATTTGTACATCCTCCCTTTCCGACTGCACAGAAACACTCGGAAGAGAACCAGTCTCACGCAATGTCTGGTGAATTCGCGTAAATACACTTCGAGATGGAATCCTTCGATCGGGAAAACGCCTTTGGTACTCTTCAACAGCAGCACGTGCATTGCCACCGCAAAATCCATACACAAAATGCATATCACAATACTCGACGTGTGAAAACACAAAAGGCATTTCAGCAACTCATCACACAACTAATTTACCACCCATTCACGACCCCAACGCAACGTAATCTGTAGGCAGCGCATGAGCTTACGCTAGTGTGACTCGCGGCACTCAAGGACAAACAGATAAGGGTCTCAGCTGACAGGTACATATAGTGCGTGGACCTGCAAGAAGACCACACTTTTCTCGGGCCATTATCTCCGTAACCGTTCAACTTTGGACATAGGTGTTTTGGGTTATATCGGCATACTTTAACATAAGGAACGCCCTCCCGAAGTTTGGCACATTCCTCCTGGGACACCCTGTATATGAAAACATTTTTCACTCAAATGCAGTGAAACTGCAGTACAATGAGTATGGCTTATAACCAGAACTTCATTATAACAAGGAAAAAGCCATTGGCACCATCAGTATTTTAATATGGAAACAGTAATGTAAAATATATATGAAAAGAGTGCATTTGTTCCATCGCTTTTGTTATAGTGAGATATTCCTGGCCAGCCACAACTGTTTGCATGATTTGATCTTCCAGATTTGCTTCCAAAGCTATTTTTAGCGGTGTTCTTTCAAGGTACTGTTAAGCCATAACGTGTGGCTCTTCCATGTTTGGGACATAAAAGACCAGAATACAAAATCAAACAGCAGTATATAGGTGTAGAGATCTTTTACCACAGTGAAGCAGAAGTGCTTAACCTTTAAGAGCTGAGCGACTCCATATGGCGTCATCAAAATAAAGTCAAGGGGACAAATGACGCCATATGTCGTTGCGCAGTCCACGCGTGCGGCCAGCTTCTTAAAATCTAATATTAAGTTATAAATTCTTTTTCTACTTACATGATTTTTGGTCACCCGCTTTATAAGTTGTCTGTCTTCCCACCTGCGTCGTCTAATGGGCTGTTGGCTTCGTGTGGATATCTCAGAAACATCCGGAAATCCAGTGTTTGACGTCGCACTTCACGCACTTTGTCCGGATGGTTCTTCGTTTTCCACGCTAGAAGCACACACGACACCTCAATTGCGAAGTAGAGGAAGTCGACCAGTGATGTGGTTTGGCCTCCTATAATCGAGATATCTCCGATAAAACGGCAGGGGTTCGACCCCTGGGCCGTTGATGGCGAGGTGGACCCCTTCCAGCATGTTCCGCACAAGAGCGAGATGAAATTCTCTGCGTGACAACAGGCTGTAACTGTTCAGATCCAGGAGATGGAAAAATAGTTTATTTGTCCATTTCCAGGTTCGACGACAGATGCTATAACTGTTTGCCACAGTTTGCCCACAGCTCCACCTGAATAATTATTCACACTCCTCTTGCCACGCTGGTGTGGTGGTCCCCAGGTTGCCGACAAAGATGATGGTTCTTCATCGACTTCAATTTCTGATTCACTTTCTTCCTCGCAACTCTCAGAGTCATTGGTACAACAGTCTGAATCGGTGTCATTTGTAAGCTGATTCTCAATTTCAGCGTCTTCCAAATACGAGGCCATGGTGGACAGCTAAACACAACGCTAGCCTTGAACGTTCTGACACTGCTCGGCTATATTTCAAAACAGACTACTTCTTGTTTGTCTATACGAGATAATACAGTCAGTGTTTCTGCGAACGATTAGACATCGCCCACACTCGTGCACATACCGAAAGGAAGCTACGAACTGGAGAATGAGGAACGTAAGCATAAACTTCTGCCCCTGTTGCCATGTAAGCCATAGTTATAAAATGATGTCAGCAGCAGGCATTCAGACTGCAGAAACGTTTTGTGCAGGAACTGTATGCATTTTTGTGCACAGACGTTCAAAATTGCGGGAAAAATTTTTTTTGGCATCAGTGTAAAAATTTTAAGAGATTTTAAAATCGGTAAATTAAAATAACTGATTCTATATTCTTTCTAGATAAAAGCAGCGTTTATTTCGTTCGTTTATCACAAAAATTGTAGAAATCACAGCATTTTGAGTAACATGATTACAATTTTTATTACTCTACAGTGGCGGGCATTTAAATTAACTCCGTCCCGCTACCATTACCAGAATTTAAATGGCCGTCTCTTAAAGGTTAATACACAGAGCCATCCTAATGTACAGTCAAAAACATCAGCTCACAGTTGTAAGTACAGGAGAGTATGTAAGCATGAGAAAATCTTCGGCTTCTTGGTTCGGATGTTAATAAAAACGTTAAGAATGTTGAAATCTTCTTTGTTACTTTCATATTTACATGATAACCACTTCAGGCAACTTAGTGTTTGCATAATATGTTACTTCTGGTGCATTCACTGTTACTGTCTGTGGACAACATAAAATGCATTTTGCTTCATTATCTCAAAAACTGCACAGTGTATGGGATATGAAATGTGAGTTTCACTTTCATATACTTTTCTTTAAAACTTTTTCATTTGGATGAATATTCAGCTAGTTACGTGCAAGATACATGCAAAAATTAATTTTAGTTTTTGTGTGTCTGCTTTTAGGCTTTGATTTTACCAGAATTTAAATTCAGCTAGTTATGTGCAAGATACATGCAGAAATTAATTTTGGTTTTTATGTGTTCATTCCTAGGCACTGATTTTACCAAAATTGAAATATGCTGAGAAATGGTAGTTAAACTGCCCAATGTAAAATTTCAAGAAAATCCGTATAACAGTTCTTGAGTTGTTTCATGCAGATGATGGCCAGATGAACATGAATTTCAGGCATATTGGATATTACTGGTTAATTCATTCATCATGGAGCTGAGCCCTTCTTGCGAAGCAGCCAGTTGTGTAGCTACTCAAGAACTTCCCAGATTTTATGGAACCCAAACATTCATTACCAAAAAGCTGTCTTCTGGGATGTGGCACCATGTAGAAATTGTGTTAACCAACGTTTCGGAGGAATATATCCTCCATCTTCAGGGTAGAAGACGAAGAAATCCGCGAGCGAACCAGCAGAGCAAAAATTCCTCCGAAACGTTGGTTAACACAATTTCTACATGGGGCCACATCCCAGAAGACGGCTTTCTTCATAGTCACCGCCGTGAAAACCTCAAATCTTACATTCATTACCAAGTTCACAAGAGCCCTCCAGTGTTCCTTATACTGAGCCAGATCAGTCCAGTCCATTCCATCCCATCCTGTTTCTCTAAGATCCACCTTAATATTGTTCACCTACCCATATCTTCGTCTTGCCATTGGTCCCTTTCCTTCTGGCTTTCCCACCATTATCTTACATGCATTCGCTTCTCTCTCATTCGTGCTGCATGCCCTGCCCATATCATCTTCCTTGTCTTCATCATTCTGATTATACTATGCGAAGAGTACAAGTTGCGACACTTCTCATTATGCAGTTTTCTCCAACCTCCTATCACTTCATCCCTCTTCAGTCCAAATATTCTCAGCACCCTGTTCTCAAACACCCTCAGTCTATGTTCCTCCCTTAATATCAGAGAGCAAGTTTCACGCCCATACAAAACCACAGGCAAAATTATAGTTTTATATATTCTAGTTTTTATGTTATTAGACAGCAGACGAAAGGTTCTGGACTGAATGGTAGCAAGCATTACCCCAGGTTCATTCTCCTCTTAATTTCCTCTTGAATCAGATTTTGATTTGCTGTGGTCATTCCAAAATATCTGAACTGTGCCACATTTTCAATACATCTGTTAGCTATCTTTCTGTCATGAATTTGCCGTGCACATTGGTGATGAGGCAGCAACATATACTCACTTTCCTCTTGTGTTTACTTCTAGAACAACCTTCTTACTAGCATCAATTAAAGTTTTTATGTTTCTTTTTTCTTTAGGGGGAACGTGGTAGCGTAGTTGGTTGAGGGACTATGCTACAAGCCAGAAGTTCGCGGGTTCAAGTCCCAATGAGGTCATTGAATTTTTTCATTTCATCTAATCCTTCCACCCACACTATGGCCCTGGGGTCGACTCAGCCTGTAACAGAAATGAGTACCAGGAATTAAATAATTTTGCTGGGAAGTAAAATGCGGCCGGCACATAAGGCTGACAACCTTACCACCATTTTTGAGCCAACTGTCTAGATAATGTGGGACACTCAACGTATCCCAATCCTGTGGGCCTTCATGGCCTGGTACAGGGATAGCTTTACTTTTTTTATGTTTTTCTTTATGGTATGTATATTATCACCCAGTAGATTCGCATCATAAGCATAGACCAACAGCTAATGTCTCCCCTTTAATTGCAGTCCCAACTGGTTTTCCTGGACCTTCCTAATGGCATATTCTAGAGCAAAGTTGAAAATCAGTGGTGATAAAGCATCTCATTGTTTTACACCATTCTGGATAGGAAAATTATCAGGCAAATGTTAGCCTATATGGACTTTAATATATTGTCACGTGTTGGGTGTATAACGAGACAAATAACTTCACGCTGTATTTGATATAGCAAATTTTATTTCACATTCGCCCTTACAATCACCGAAATTACAATCTGACACTTACTGCCATCGGCAGTATCACAAATACTACACTGCAAATGCCAGAATACAACTGACTGGTTGCTGGCTAACTTGTAACAGCTGCCTTGAAAACTAACTCGTAGGCTTGCTCGGAACTAATCGCTGATAACTCGGAACTAACTCAGAACTTGAGAACTGTGTCTCGTAACTAACTCGGAACTAACTCGTAGGTAGCTGCCTTGAGAACTAACTGTGAATAGCCTTCGCTGCTCCTTATGTAGTCTCATTCCGGACAACTCAGAAAACAGCCACATAACAGGCACCGTTGTTGTCTGGCCCAGTGTTGCTAGCAACGCTGTCCGGATTTGTTTACTGCTGCCTAGCAACCGCGGTATCCCTCGGTGACGTCACCGCTTTTGACTCGCGTTGCATAGCTACCAGGTTGCGGGGATTCGGCTAACTTCGGCTCCGCTCTGCGTGTCAGCTCCCGGGGAGGGGGGCGTCCAGCTAGCGCGACACGTCACAATATGTTTCGTTTAAACACATTTTAATCAGCCTAACTGAATCATAGGCTTTCTTGAACTCTATGCATAGCTGATGTACTCTCTCATTGTACTCACATTTCTTCTCCAGTATCTGACAACTGCCAAAGATCTGATCAGTAGTTGATCTGTTACGTCGAAACCCATACTGACGATCTGCAATAAATTCATCTATGTATGGACTTAACCTTGAGAGAAAAATATTGGATAAAGTTTTGTATGAAGTTGATAGCAGTGATATCCCCCAATAATTACTACAGTCAGTTTTATCACCCTTCTTGTGAACTGGTACAATAATAGACTCCTTCCACTGATCAGGCAATTTTTCCTTATTCGAAATAGAATACGTTAGCTTATGGATCTCAGAATATAATGTTTCACCTCCTGCTTGAATACATTCTGCTGGAATTTGATCAGTACCTGGCGATTTATACCGTTTCAATTGTGCAATAGCACTTTCAACCTCAAAAGGGCTAGGATCAGGTATTAACGGCTCAGCTTTATGGATTTCTATCTGCCTAACATCACTGACCCTATGTACATTCAATAACTGAGAGAAGTAGTTCCTCCACCTATTCAAAATCTTGTGGGAATCTACAAGCAGATCACCATTCTCATCCTCCACTAAGTTTCTCCTTGGTTGGTAACCCCTCTTAATCCTTTCCAGTCAAACACCGATATATAATCAACATTATGACTGTGCTTCTGTGGACAAATGTGGATAAACTGTTGACAAAATTTGTTTCATGTTTGGATCATATGTCACTAGTTGGCACTGCAGACTATACGAACGCATGCATGAATGTTTTTTCAGCCTCTTCCTGCTCTCTGGAAGTCATAATTTGAACTTCTTGAGGAATGAAAGCCATTTATATATTACAGCTTGCCATGTGTTAATAGCGAGTAAGCGAGTAGCATGCTTTTATGTTCAGCCAAACTAAGGCCCTCTGAATTGAAGAAACTAGATAGAATCCTTTGTTTGATGCTGATGAATACTCTAGTAGTAATATGTTGAGTGAAGAACAATGGGCAATGATGCCAACAAATAATGCAATTGGGCCATCAAAAAGACAAGAACGTACATAGGGTGTTAAAATATATAGAGAAACAATTTCAGAAAAATTTTGTACCAGGTAAAAACATTGTAATAGATGAATCAACAGTTTGGTTCATGTGCAAAATAATTTTTGAAACTTATATTAAAAAAAAAGACTTGATTCATCAGATTGTTTGCATTAGCTGAAAGTGACACTGGTTACGTTCACAGTATAATTCCACATTATGGAAAACTTACAGGCGACATGTGAAACTTACCATACTCTGAAAAGCCATTGAATTCAAGAATAGTTCTTTCCTTAAAGGACAGACTGTGACTCAGTGTACCATGATTTCACTCTCATATTATAGCAGTGTTGAGGTGTCCCAAGAATTGGACAATCAAAAATGTAGGTACACTTTTGTCTTTTAACTTTATGCCCTTGTTGCACCAACTTGTCAGTCAAAACCGTTCACTTAGTGGTTCGGCAGGCATTTAAAAATCCCTGACAATGTGACTATGGAAATCTTCCTAAACATGACGGCTGGAGATGGTTAAAGTCATTTATTCCTCTATACAGGTCTCAAATGTTCTTGTTCTTACTGTTCACTGCAAGCTCATCAATTTTGTTTTTCAGATATTCCCTCTTTTGTTCCTGAAATGCCTCCTGGTTTCGCGTCTTATATTGTTCAGATTATCTTCCTTTATTTCACTTGGATCCTGTAACCACTGCAGTTTGGCTTGTTTCATTTGGTCTAATAATTTTGAGTATCCTTCATCAAACCATGTCTTATGCTTCTTCAGTTCATAATAACCTTGTCTTTCCAATAAGTTCTGACAGTTCCTGGTATAAGTAAATTTTCAGTTATCATACATGATGACATGATTGCTGTTGGTGTTTCTTTTCCAAGATGCGTGATGGAAAACGAGTTTTGGAGTGCCTTAAGAAAGGTGTTCGAATTGGAAACCAGTGTATGGACCCATCCGTTCAAGTTCAGCTGTTTGTTGAACTGCTAAATCACTACATTTACTTCTATGAGAAGGATAATGAACAGGTGAGTGCTTGAATATTTGTCATGACTCCTTTGTAATGTTGTCCTCTGTAGCTGCACTTTCTTAATAATTTCTTATGAATTAATAATATATGCTTCATGTCAGAAGCAGCAGTACATGAGAAAATATGGCAATAAAAAGTATTCTGTATGTGTTTTGAGGGTTTGCCTTTTTAGATGTTACATAGGCCGCGCCATAGCTCAGGTAGTCATTCATTCATTCATTTATTCAGCATTCCATAAATCCTTACATGGTTAAACACCAATGGATATATACATGAGTAAACATCACATACTGCATCACAATTGTGTAATGTCGTACCAGTTAAAAATATTAACAATATACAACAGGAACAAAAACCATCATCTATAACAATAAAGCACTATCAGGTACCACCCGTAACAAATCCAAAACTTTAATTGTTGTCACAGTTAAAATATTCGTCCAATGAATAAAATTAATTTAAAAATAGGAATCTTTTAACAGCAGACCTAATTTCTTTTTAATCTCATGAGCTTGGTCTTTTATATTAGGTGGAAGTTTATTAAAAATTTTAATTCCTAATTAATATGTTCCCTTTTGAAAGACAGTTAAGTTACACAAGGGATAATGGAAGTTAATACTAGGTCAGTCGCTGGCTTCCCACCACAGTGGCCCGGGTTTGAGCCCGGGTCTGGTCATGTGAGATTTTTGGTGGACAAAGTGGCGCTGGGGCAGGTTTTCACCGAGTACTTCAGTTTCCCCAGCCAATATTCATTCTGTCACTTGCTCCACAATCACCAACATCTGTCACCTTCATTAGTACAGTAGGCCAGTATTGGCCAGAGTACCGAGTAGACTCATTCTCACCCCACTAAGAATAATAATAAATGTCATATAATTCATGGAACATTGACCTCATTAAAACTGAGAACATGTGATGTATATTGGAGATTTATATCCTCATCATTCACTTCTAATTTTATTTTTTCCTTGTTTTGGTTTTAAAAGTGTTGCAGGCATCATTATTGTTTTATTGTGCTAGGTTTCAGTACAGGTGCTGAATCAACTGATTGGCAAAATACGAGAAGAATTACCCAACCTTGAGGCTAATGAGGAGACAGAGCAAATAAATAAGCATTTCACGAACACGCTGGAACATCTTCGCAACAGGTTGGAATCTCCTGAATCTGAAGGTTTGTCATATGAAGGACTCATTCTGTAGATGTCAGGCAGTACTGGATGGAGTCCAATTTGGCCCTCTGCTTGTATGAATAACTGTTTGAGAAAGTTGTTACTTTTTAGTCTAGCATGAATAGCTTGTAACTTGTTTAAAGTTTATTTATGTCTTGACATGTTGGATACTCGTATTTTCAAAAATGACAGCAAAACTGCTGTTGATTTCATTATCTTTATATGCTGAATGTATCACTTAAGGAATGTATTGCACATCCAACTCTGTAAATTAAGGATGTTTCCATATAATAAGTCATGCTTGTTTGCAAGATTAGTGAAAGAAAATGTGAAGGTTGTGCAGTAACATATTCTTTATTTGTTTTGGCAATTTGGATGTCCAAAACAGAAGGAATAACAAAGAAGCTCTATATTTAACCACATAATTGCCAGAATAACTGAGACATTTGTCCCAGTGATACACAAACTGTTTAGTTCCCATGGAGAAGAAATCAGTGGTCAGTGTTTGCACCCACCAGCACTACTCATTTTTGACCTCATGGCCACATCAGAAATGTTATCCTTCAAAGTGCTTCCTCAGTGATCTGCAGATACGAAAGCTGCTAGATGGAAGATCCCAGCTGTATATAATATGGGCATGACATTCTCATCAGGAAATGCTCCAGGAATGAGAAAGCCAGGGTTTTTTCTCTATGTAGCTTTCTTCATGTGCATGGTGCTGTGCAGTAATGCTATTCATTCACTCTTGCTCTGTGTTCTACGAATTGAGTGAAAAATGCATCACAAACATTATCTTCGCTGCAGACTTCACAGTCTTGTGTGGTGCATTTCCATCTTTTGACACTACATGCAGTGTCCAGGTGATGAACCTGACAAAAGAACTTGTGATGTTTGAGTAATGTTGAAGTAGTGTGAGCTGGTGTCCCATTTGCAGTGCCTCATGCTTTGCACTCAGTTGCTTGGACTCCACCTCACCACCTTGTCTGATGTCATATGCTATACTGATGGAAATACTGGCATTTGCAGTAACCTGTTCTCTTGCATCACACCTTCTATACAAGCCCTATTATGGCCTGCCACTGCAGAGTTTATCAGTCAGCATGCATAAAATACATGTATAAAATTTAATTTACAAAAGAATTACACAACAACAAAGAAAACTGCCATCGCAGGATGTTACTTTGTTTAAAATCCCAGGTAGACAGAGTGCTGTGAAGTGTTTCTGCATATAATGTGCTCAGCATCCAATTGATAATAGTGTAGATTTCGGTCAAAATGTGTGATTCATATTGTGGTATATTCATGAATATTTTTCACAGATGTGGGACAAGCAAGTTGTGAGCAAAATCCAGAATTGTTGTTGTATTGACATCACATGAAAATGAGGAAATACCTATAATTTTCATGAATACTCTCAGCATATGACTTAGACAGAGCATTAGACTTGTTACTAAATAGGCTCAAAAGAAATTGTTATCCTCCCTTCCGAAGAATAGTCTGCAATATGAAGTTTCGGTTACTGTTTCAAAGTGAGTGTGCTTGATGTTCCAGAATGTGGAACTGTTATCATTGTTTTATCAGATTCAGTGCAGTATTACATTGTAAGTAATGCAACTTCTAGAATAATGTTTATTTCTAATACTTCATCTTTCGTACTCTTGATAGAAGCACTGTCAAAAGGAAGGAAGGTTTTTGCATGAAATTTTGTACTGAAGTGTTTTGATTTTTGACTGACTGCCTAGCCATACCTTGGTCTTTATATTGTATGAGTATTTACACCTGATCTGGTGATGCGTGAGTTGACTCTTTTGTTGTTACTCACTAGTGTCGCACAGGAAATATAACAGAAAACTTTTCTATTGCCTGTATGTCTGGTGAAGTGATTTCTGGTTCCAGAGACTTACACTACATCACAGCCTGTACTTAGTTAGTTAGTTATTGGAGAGGGTGGGTTTCCCCATGCACTTAGACCAGTACAGCCTGTACTTAGTGTGGTAGGCTTCAAAACACCAACAGGAATTCTCACATTACACTTTTTAAGTGTGTTTGTCTTCCTATGTTCATGCCTGGTACAGAACAAGTAAAGCAGTACATTGCAGAGGATCAAATCAAATGATTTATGAAATTTCTATACAGCTTAGTAACTTTTTTCTCCAAAACAAGGGGTCAACATGAGTGAGGCAATGCCCCAGCCTTTTAAGTCAAGTTCCATATAAGGCCAGGCTAGAAGCCTATTTCAGTCATTTTGCCACTGGCTGAAAAAATTTGGAAATATTTATAGTTCTCTCCTAGCAGCTGTTATATCCTTGTTGTTCCACAAAACTCTGAAGACTTTCAAGAACTGCCTCTGCTTATATAATTTGCCATGTGATAGAAAGTCACACCTCATAGCCTAGTAATTTCAAGATTTCTATATTCTAAAAAATGTACGTAGGTCGTACCGAAAGTCATGAGCAACTTTTTTTTGCATGCAACTTTGGAACAGCAGACAAAAGAGAGTACGGTGGTAGGTGGAATCAGCTGTTGTGTTAACCTTAAGTGTCTTGTGACGTCAGTAGCTTGCATCACGTGACCAGTATCACTCCTAACAAATTGGCCGACAACGTGATGTCGTTTCGCCAGCGTGCTGTCATCGAATTTCTTGTGAAAGAGGAAATCCCTGCTGCAGAAATTCACCAGAGACTTCAGCGTGATTATGGAAGTGTGTGCATGGGTTCGAGCAGTGTCTGAAGATGGGTGAAACATTTTAAAGATGGGAACACCAGCATCAAAGATGAGCCTCGGAGCGGTCATCCTCGAACAGCCTCAACTGAATGCAACAAGGAAAGAGTGGATGAGATCATTCAAGATGACAGGCATCAGGCATGTGACTGTGGACACAATAGCCTGAAAACTTGGAATAGGGCACAGTGCAGTACAGGAGGTGATTGAAAGCTTGGGCTATAGGAAAGTTTGTGCTCATTGGGTCCTGCAGTTATTGACTGAAGATCACAAAGGTGAGCAAAAAGTCATCACCCCAGAACTGCTGCAGATATGTCAACACGAAGGCAATGATATTTTGCTCTGTATTGTGACAGGTGACAAAAGCTGGATTCACCATTTTGAGCCTGAAATGAAACAGCAGAGTATGGAATGGCACCATTTGCATTCTCGATCAAAAAAGAAGGCAAAGACAGTGCCATCAGCTGCAAAGGTGATGGGCACAGTCTTCTGGGATGCAGAGGGGTTTATTCTGGCCGAATTCCTGGAACCTGGGCAAACCATCAGTGCTGCTTGTTATGTCCAGACGTTGCACAAGCTCCGTCGTGCATTGCGCGATAAACGTCCAGGACAAAACATCATCATCCTGCATGACAATGCTTGCCCCCATGCCGATCACCTCACATTGGAAGCAATTGCAAAGAAGGCGGTGGGGGGAGTTCTTCCACACCCCTCCTATAGCCCTGATCTGGCACCCTCCGACTACCATCTTTTCGGATTCGTGAATGATCAGCTGTGTGGACAACGTTTTGAGACAGGGGAGGCAATTCAGAAAGCAGTGCATCAGTGTCTTCGGATGGCTGGAACGGAATTTTACAGAAGGGGAATTTTCGAACTCCCAGGATGCTGGGAGAAATGTGTACAAAGAAGTGGCGATTATGTGGAAAAATAAAGATAGGTCTGTAGATTGAGGTGGTGTATTTGGTTTGTCAATAATAAAGCATGTTACTTTACAAAAAAATGTTGCTCATGACTTTCAGTACAACCCTCGTAAATTCAGTGCAGGCGATTATGTTTACTATGGTATGATTTTTTTTTTGTTCATTTTGACTTAAATATTAAAGAGATGCATCTATTAGCTTCACTGTATCTGTCTTTTGTTAGAGAGCCAATGAACAGATCTTACATAAGTTTAACTTTATTCATTCTCTTCCATCACACTAGTTAGATATTATAGAATGGTTTGACACCATCCAGTGTGACTCAGATGTATGTTTATATGATGTATTTACACGTTTCAGTCAGTAAACAACCATCCTCAGAAGGCACAACATGTTGAGGAAACTACTGTTACATTGGTCATAGTACATCAAATTGAAACAAAGTTTTATGTAAAGATTCTAATTAAGACAAATTGTTGTTTAGTTAAAGATTGTTAAAATTCTGAATACAGTAATACCCGTCTTAAACAGAATCTCAAGGGTCCAGAACATTTTTCTGTTAAAGCCAGGTCTCTGTTTAATTAAGGTATACTATCACTATGCTACAAGCTGGAAGGTCGTGGGTTCAAGTCCCTATGAGGTCATTGGGTTTTTTTCAATTGACCTAATCCTTCCAGCCGCACTATGGCCCTGGGGTTGACTCAGCCTCTAACAGAAATGTGTACCAGCAATATTCTTGGAATATTCTTGGTGGGTAAAGGATGGCCAGTGCGTAGGGTTGACAACCTTACTGCCATCTATGAGTCAACTGTCTAGTAAATGTGGGAACCTCAACATCTCACAACCGTATGGACCTCAATGACCTGTTACAGGGATGGCTTTACCTTTTACTTTTATGAGGTATATTATAATAATTAAACCAGGACATGCACATATTTGAGACAAAATAAAACACCATACTCATTAATTTATTTACACTATAATAATTGAACACATGGAGACATTACACTGAACAGAAAAAAAAATTGCAGTACTCACTTTTTATAATTTTACCAGAACTCCGGCAGAGTTTTTTGCATGCAGTTTACTCTCTTGGCTGCCTGACTTTCCACAAACACTTTAGCTTGAGAAATTACACTATTCCGTTGTACGGCAAATTCCTTTAAACTTTTGACAACATGTTGCTAAGTCTTCACTCTACGCTTTTCTTCTTCTATCACAGTATCATTTTCCTCTTCCTCCTCTCTTCCTATGTTTTCAGGTTCATATCCCTCAATTATGAATGGCAGTTTAGCTACCCACTTCTCATTGGTCTCACTATTTTCATCACTTGATTAACCACAAAGTTCATTAAAAACTATCTGATGTCTTTTGCGAAAACTCTCCAACCATCCGTTAAATGCATTGAATTCAGTCTTCTCCAGTTTTTCAGTGATCTTTTCAGCATATTCGTGTACCATAGGACCCGACACGTGGTGATTTTAACCCTGACACTGACAAACCACTTCCACACTATTTCATTAACGTCTTTGTTTTCAGTTTTCTTACATTATCCTTTTTTTTCCATTAGCACAATTTTCCCACCACTTCAAAATTTCCATTTTCTTCTTTAGAATCTCATACGCTTGAGTTTTACCAGCTTTACACACCTTATGATCTGCGTAACAGACAATTTATCTCGCTCACTCACATGAATCACTTTTACTTTTGTGCTAAGATCAAGCACAACTCTTGTCTTTGTAGCCATGGTGACATCTGCTAGAGTAAAGTAAAAATGTAGTCCTAGAGCCCTTATTGCATAAAATTTCCGGCTGGGGCAGACAGTTCATTTGAATTTCAGTGCAGGTAGTGCAGTACCATTAAAAGCTGAATTGAAAGAGTTGGAGAAAACAAAACTCTGTAGAATGTATAGGATGCCTGAAATTTTTCTAAAGAATGCATTCTGGAAGATTGGAAATTTTCCATATAATGGCTTATTTTGTTTTCCATTTCTATGTTAGACGGTTTCCGTTTAATCCAGGACTTCTAACATCTTTTCCAGCCCCAGAGTCATGGGACCTGAAAATATTTCCATTTAAGACAAATTCTGTTTAATAAAGGGTCCATTTAAGCCACAGTTTACTGTATTTAAAATCTTAAACCACTAAGATTTGTGTCCTTGTGCCTGTTCTATCAACTAGAGATTGGGGAAGATATTGTCCTCCTTAGAGGTAGTGGCTGTCTTTTCCCCCTTTTTTATTATAGTTGGTTAGGAATCTGCAATTGTATTATGGGTATTTTATATAGAAGTCGATGTACTTAATATTTCTTTGAGTTCTAGTGTGTTCCTACCTGTATGTTGTCACGCTGTTACCCGTTTCAGTGTGTGTTGATGCACTGATCTGTGGTGTGTTGTGTGGAATATTTATATCCCTGTTCCCTTTAACATATTTATGGGCATGTACTCATGTCTTAATGTTATGTCGAACATACTATTCTGGTTATC
The DNA here is from genome assembly GCF_002891405.2 of Cryptotermes secundus. NCBI lineage: Eukaryota > Metazoa > Arthropoda > Insecta > Blattodea > Kalotermitidae > Cryptotermes > Cryptotermes secundus. The sequence goes on along the minus strand of NW_019723917.1, from coordinate 908,633 downwards.
ATTATCTTTTGTTCTTCTATTAATTCCTTAAGTTGTTTAAATTTGTAAATATAGTAATTTTCTTTTTTATTCATGATGTTACCCTCTCTGGCATATTTGATCAGATCCATAATTTGTTCAATAGGCTTGTATTGGTGATCTTTATCTGATAGGTGTTGGGCGAAGGCTGATTCATCTTTATTAGATCTTATGTTTCTTATGTGTTCCTTATATCTTGTTATTAAATTTTGGCCTCTTTGCCCAATATATTGTCGTGTATTGGGCGTATATTGCGACAAATAACTTCACGCCGTATTTGATGTAGCGAATTTTATTTCACATTCGCACTTACAATCACCCAAATTACAGATTTACGATTACTGCTATCTGCAGTATCACAAATAGTACACTCCAAATGCCACAATACAACTGGCTGGTTGCTGGCTAACTCGGAACTAACTCGGAGGTAGCTCGAGGACTCACTGACTGACTGACTGTCACAGTACAACTGACTGTGAATAGCCTTCGCTGCTCCTTATGTAGCCTTGATCGGACAATTGTCGTCTGGTGCCTTGTTGCTAGCCACGCTGTCCGGAGTTGTTGACTGCTGCCTAGCAACCGCGATATCCCTCGGTGACGTCACCGCGCGTTGCATAGCTACCAGGATTCGGGGTGATTACTCGTCTATTACGCAAGCGCTACGTTACCGCCGGGGAGGTAGGGGTCACATGTCACACTGCTCCCTCCTTAAGGCTGTTCATCCCAAATAGCCTAACGGTGCATCCCCGTTCCTTTTCCTCGGTGGTGGTGCTTGCGGTGTCTCCCGTTGTTCCGGCTACTCTTCTTGCAGCGACTATTCTTCGTCTGTTACATCCGCTCCCCTCTTTAGACAAAGCTCGTCTGGAGCGGTTTCCTTTCAGCTCGCCAGAAGATCCAGTTGTGTCCCATTCATCCAACGCTTTCATTCTTCCTTGGGAGGCCGGTTCTTCTACACTACCGGTTCCTCCTCTGCTTGAATTCTCTTTTTTCGTTTTGGAGGGGGTCGTCCTCTCCACAAGGTCCAAACCTTCATCAGGTCTTTCATCGGAAATTTCTTACCTCGACGTAANGAGACCTTGGTGCCAAGTCCTTTCTCCGGTATCCGAAGGTTCCCTGGGGAGTTTCCTTCTTGAAGTCATTTCTCCAACGTCGTGCCACTGTCGCGCGACGGGATATCTTCCTGCAGATGGCAGCCAAATTTATCCGGGACGCATGATCTCCTCGGGTCCAAGATTTCCTGAAGATGTTTCTCCGGCGCCATGACACTTTTGCACGGCGGGACACCTTCCTGCTGGCGACGGCCAATTTATTCTGGGGTCCGCAATTTTCCCGTGTCGGATTCTTCTTATTTCGTCGATTGCGGTCCCTGCGCCTTTTCTTCTTCGGTTCTCTGACCGGCATCACTTCGGCGTCTTGTACGGGTACCTCTCGTAGTTCTGCCGCCTCAGGTTTCCTGTTCGCTGAAGTCGGCTCCTCTTCTTCTGGACGTGCCACCGTTTCTAGGTAGGCCATCGTCTCTCCGACCGGTATCACTATGGGAACCTCTTCTTGTTGTGCCGTCGCAGGTATCATGTCCACTGGGCAGGCCAACGTCTCTTCCTGCCAGGCATTGAAGTTGGCGTCTAATTTCGTCAGCATGCTATCTGCCTTTTCTTGATTGAATTCTAATCTCGCCAGGAAATCTTCTGTCTTTTTTTCTATTGGCCTCCCTCTCTTCCTTCTCTTTCCTCCTACTTTCCTCCCCCTCTTCCCTCTCTTTCCTCCTCTCTTCCCTTTCGATTTTTCTATCGGCCTCTGCCTTTGCCAACATTTCGATTATTAGTTGAAGACCTTGCTTCTCCATTTTGTAGCAGTCAAATACTCGAGGCACAATAATTCAATTATTTGTCAGGCGTGTGTATGTTCGTAAAAATTCTGACACCAAATTATCACGTGTTTTGAGTTCGAAGCTCGTTGGTCACGCGTGTAAGTTCGTATCCCACTTCTGACACCAGTTGTCGCGTATTGGGCGTATATCACGACAAATAACTTCACGCCGTATTTGATGTAGCGAATTTTATTTCACATTCGCACTTACAATCACCCAAATTACAGATTTACGATTACTGCTATCTGCAGTATCACAAATAGTACACTCCAAATGCCACAATACAACTGGCTGGTTGCTGGCTAACTCGGAACTAACTCGGAGGTAGCTCGAGGACTGACTGACTGACTGACTGTCACAGTACAACTGACTGTGAATAGCCTTCGCTGCTCCTTATGTAGCCTTGATCGGACAATTGTCGTCTGGTGCCTTGTTGCTAGCCACGCTGTCCGGAGTTGTTGACTGCTGCCTAGCAACCGCGATATCCCTCGGTGACGTCACCGCGCGTTGCATAGCTACCAGGATTCGGGGTGATTACTCGCCTATTACGCAAGCGCTACGTTACCGCCGGGGAGGTAGGGGTCACATGTCACAATATACTTTGTGACACCTCTGGCCGGTCATTCTGTGTATAGTGCTTTGTTCGTATGTGTTCATTGTGCAGGTGTTGCTTAGTAGTGGTTGTTTTCAGTTCCACCTTTAAGTTAGTATCCTTAAACAACATTTTTCAATTGTATGTACAAAGTTGTTTAAGGATACAAACATGAAGTTGGAAATTTAATAACAAGATATAAGGAAGACATAAGAAACATAAGGTCTAATAAAGACGAATCAGCCTTCGCCCAACACCTATCAGATAAAGATCACCAATACAAGCCTATTGAACAAATTATGGATCTGATCAAATATGCCAGAGAGGGTAACATCATGAATAAAAAAGAAAATTACTATATTTACAAATTTAAACAACTTAAGGAATTAATAGAAGAACAAAAGATAATGATAACCAGAATAGTATGTTCGACATAACATTAAGACATGAGTACATGCCCATAAATATGTTAAAGGGAACAGGGATATAAATATTCCACACAACACACCACAGATCAGTGCCTCAGCACACACTGAAAAGGGTAACAGCGTGACAACATACAGGTAGGAACACACAAGATAGAACTCAAAGAAATATTAAGTAAGTACGTTGACTTCTGTATAAAATACCCATAATATAATTGCAGATTCCTAACCAACTATAATTAAAACAGGGAAAACATGACCCGGACCTCTAAGGATGGCATTATCTTACCGGTTTAAGATTTAAGATATTAAGAATTTTAACAATTTTTAAACCAGCAACAATTTGTCTTAATTAGAATCTTTACATAAAACTTTGTTTCAGTTTGGTATACTGTAACCAATATAATAGTAGTTTCCCCAACATGTTGTGCCTTTTGAGGATGGTCCCTTACTGACCGAAACATGTAAATGCATCATATCAACATACATCTGAGTCACACTAGACGTTGTCAAATCATTCTGTAAGATCATACATAGTTTTTACTGAAATTTGTCAACATATTCAAATTTTTGGACAGCAGTAATGGACACTTTACATGAAGATGAACATGTGTTTCTGTATTCTTTTCAAATGTAACTCAGTATTTACTGGAGTGAAAAATGTTACAAACTGACGTAGAGAAGAATGAAGCATACATTTTATTCCCAGTACACATTTTCCATAAGTGCTAACATCTTTTTAAATAAAGAAATAAAATATATCACATATGCGAGAAATGCTATTCAGTGTATGAATTTTCTGACTTATTCCATTATAGTGTCACCAGTTCCAGAAATGCTGTTTGTTGTGAGAGCACATGAAGGGATCTTTCTCATTCAATTTGTTCTTGTAGAGGGGTACACAAAATTGCTTTGGAAAGAATATCTGAAAGTAATAAATGTAAACAAATGTATTTCCTCTATGATCACATCACTAAACTGTGGCCTGCTTCAGTGAATGTTGTAACATTTGACTGGGGTAACAGAGAAGCCTTGACTAACCCCAGTAAGAATAATAGATGTTTTCGCCTACTTCCAAAATATAAGTTACAGCTGTTACTTCTTGAGCCATCCTGCTTGATTTAGTATTAATTCTGTTTGGTATCTTGTCTGTTTTACAAACCTTGAATAATGTAAAGTTCAGTGCAGTCAGTTCTGTGAAAGATTATTATGCTTGAAGAAGGCTTGTGCAGAAACTTATGCAAGAATACTTCCACAGTGTATTGGTAGTGTGTTACAAGAAGGACATCCATCGCCTTCCAGTTAATACTAAAGATTCAATGCAAAATTGGCACAAATACATTTTTGAAAGCATATACATTAGATCATTTATTCAACTAGCTAATATATCAGACATATTCTTACCATAAACAGACATCAGCACACTGCAAAGAAATATTTTTATTACCAGGACATAGTTCAAAGTGCTATGGTACAGCTGTTGTTTGTTGCTCTGAATGTAAACTTACTAGGTCCCTGTATACTGAAGAAAGTCAACTACTGAATGTATAAAATACATAAAATAATTATAAAAGAATTTTCATTGATTGGACATATGACTGCTGATTTCAAGATATTGTGAATAGGCACATGGATTCATTCTTAATGTCTAGTTTTTATTTTGTTCTATCTTAAAAATATAGCCATTACAATTTATTTTCCAACAGTCAGTATCATGTAAATTTAAAAAGTGTATTTAAATTGTGCAAGGGCAGGAATAGCAAATTAAAAACCATCGCATAAAACATTAAATGTTGATTTGTAAAATGTACACATAATGTAAATACATTAAAATCTCTGAACGCTGGATTCTTATTTTGATTCATACTGTCAGCACAGCAATGCTGTTTGTTATTCCTGAAATCATCACATCAAATTAATATAACATTTGTTGTGATGAAATCTTAATTTGTCAATTTACTTGAATTATATACTTGTGCATGGTTTTTGTCTTTCTTGAATGCCAGCAATGATGAGTACTGTCTTTTGGTATGTGTTGTAGAAGTTCATTAAAATTTGGGAGGACTTTCCTGCTTCCATTTTCAGGGTCAAAGAATGAGCCAAGCAAGTAACCAGCAAGGAGGAGGCAGCAAACAAAGCCTTCCACAGTGGTGACTGTGAAGGTTACTGTCTTTGAGGATGGACATCATGTATTCTGGTAGAGGCTCTTCTTGCTGGTTACTTCACTGGCTTACCCATCAACCCAGAAGGTGGATACATTATGTTCCTCCAAAATGTTGACGACTAGATGGCGTTACTTTCTAGGAGATACTGCTGTTCATAGTGAGCGCTGTAAGAGGCTCTAATGTGTCATGTCTTCAGATGTGCAGTGGAAAGCCAGTGAAGCTAGTTTATGGACATACATACTGTGTCTCACTGAAAGCCTAGCTAGAAGTGGCATGTGATTTAATTGGTTGAGAGGTTCTGTAATTAAAAGACTTATGGGAGTTTCCAGTTATCGTATAGTGTGATAGAAACGGTGTAATTATATTATTGCTTACATTCTATTTACGTAAAGTTTTATGATGAATAGTCTGAAGTCTCTACAACTCTGTATCCTTAAATTTGTATCTGAGTGTAGGTGTAATTGAAAAAAGGTGTATATTTTTCAGTAGCATGCTTAAGGTAGTGTTATTGTTAATTGTATATATTGTACAGAATTATGTATTTGCTGTAGTAAAATATTTGATTACATTTCTTCTAGATTTAAAAAGTAAGCAAGTTATATTGAATTGAATGTGACATGAAAGCTAAGCTATTTATATTTCAAATAGACAACTTCTCTATTTGATATGTTTGGTGCATACAAAATGTTCCACTTATTTTGTGATGATTAATATACAGCTATGTAATAAGAACCCTATCCAGGGAATATAAGATATACATGTTCTTAAAACTCTTTTTATTCACACTTTAACCCTCTGACAATGATGCCTGTAGTGGGAAGTGTATGTAATATCATGTGTGCTAGGGTGTATGTACGCTTACATTTCATTGGTTTTAGGATGTCTGTCACAAGCTACTACCTATAGTTATTTATTAAGTATAATTTACGATACGTAGTAAAGAATAGCAGCGGCACGCACACAGAAAGACTACACAGGATAACACCTATACAGTGTGAAAACAAGAACTAGCCGCTGCAGCACTTCAAACACAGGGCGAATAACCCTAACAATTTTAAAATTTTAAAATTTGGACAAGAATTTAAAGGTTTAAAATTAGAACTAAAGATTTTATTATGGTGCTATTACAATAAACTCAAAATTAACGTGTGTGAAGTAATCTACGGGTGGACAGCTATCAACGAAGTAGAAGTTGATAATGACAGGGAGAGTGTTTTAGATGTTAAATTTTGAACTGGGTGCAGTGTGACAGCGACGTGAGTGTTATACACCTGATGATGGCCGTCTGAGGCCGAAACATGTAGTGTAGGGAGCAAGATCAAAGACACAAAATATATTGTTTGCACTTGAGATGGAGTTTATATCATTTATTGTATGGAGTGCAACAGGATGCTTAAATATAATAAGTATAATTTAAGTTCGGGAACCATAAATTTTGTGGTTATGAAGAAAAGAAGATGAAACTTTCTGTCAACCTTTAGTTATTTATTAAGTATAATTTAACCTTTAACGTCTGAAGTACCCCGTTTGTGCCAGTGATGAGTATATTCATCGTGTCCAAAGTACCCCGTTTTGGCCAGTCAGGCATTTAAACTCCGCTGGTGGAAGCGCATGCACAGTCCTAAATATTTATTTTTATATGTAGTAATTACCAGACAGACTTGAGTAAAACCCTAATAGAGGAATTAAAATGATATCTAAGTGAACAAGAGCAAAAAAAGAATATAGTATGAGTCATGCCCAAACTCATCCACGAGCCAGTACTTTTATTGCAGATTCTGCAGAGTAATGTGTTAAAAATATATAGTAAAATTCGATGTACATACCTTTTTTGTTGTTATCTGCTTGATATATATAGGCTGAAACGAAACTACAGAAATCGATGTCACTATGAACACACAGGAAAAGACCGCACTCTGTATCTAAGCCAGGATACAACTGCCTGTTCACGCCCATAGAAAGGGCAATAATCTCTTGTAGCTATAACGGAAGGTCTTAGCACTGAAGAAGGGACCCCTCTAGCTCTTTTTCTTGAAGAACCATTCTTTCATTCTTCTCTCCTACAGTCAAAAGATTAGAAAATCTGAAGGTTGTAACAAGATGTAAGTTTTCCCAGCAGAGAACCAAATGATTTTATTGCTTCCATCTGTTTTATGACACCAGGGTCTGCTAAAATTTGTCAAGTGTTACCAACAGAAATGAATTTATAATGCAGAACAACTCTGTGAAGAACTGGGAAAATATTTTTGCAGTATGCATCAAAATTAAAAGAAAAAATTGAAAAAAGAATTTAATTCTTTGTACAAAAAATTTCAAATCTTCCATTATAATATGCGACACTATTGTAACGTGTATCATCACTGAAGACGCCGTAGAGATGGTTAATTGGTTTATTTAACAATCTACAAGTATCGGCTACAATTACTTATCACACAGTTGCGGGGTTTCACACTTTATAACCCTAATCGCATTAATCTGTTAACACTGTTGCGGGGTTTCACGATCTTGAGACCAACTCGTCTCGAGCGGTTTCCTTTCAGCTCGCCAGAAGATCCAGTTGTGTCCCATTCATCCATCACTTTCATTCTATGGCACATTCACTCTCTCTGGGGAGGCTGGTTCTTCTATTTTACCCACTCCTCTTCTGTGCCCTGCGTCTTTTTCGTTTTGGAGGGTGTCGACCCCTCCACAGTGTCCAGATTTTACTTCTCTGTAATGGGACAGGTGTGAAAATTCGCTTTACGATTTCCAATCCCTTTGTCCTCCTGTGGGTCTTGTTAAATTCCCACTTTCTTCCAAGGCGTAGCTGGTCCTCGAAGTCTCGATTTTTGGTTTCCTCGGTGCCTTCCGGGCGCACCAGTTGTTTCCATCTGGGAGTCCATCCTTTCTGGGTTCCTCTTGAAGAATGGTCTCTGGTCCAATTCTTCTGCCGTCCCTGCTCGGCTGGCGGTCCTTCTTTCCGCTGGCATCCGAAGGTTCCCTGGGGAGTTTCCTTCTTGAAGTCATTTCTCCAACGTCGTGCCACTGTTGCGCGACGGGATATCTTCGTACAGGTGGCAGCCAACTTTATCCGGGACACATGATCTCCTCGGGTCCAAGATTTCCTGAAGATGTTCCTCCGACACCATGCCGCTGTTGCAGAGCAGGACACCTTCCTGCTGGTTTTCTTCTGCCGAGTCACTTCCACACAGAGGCTCATCCTTCTGCGGGCTACGGCCAACTTCTTCCGGGGTCCACAGTTTTCCTGTGTCGAATTCTTTACATTTCGTCGATGTCGGTCCCTGAACCTTTTCTTCTTCGGTTCTCCAACCGGCATTACTTCGGCGTCTTGTACGGGTACCTCTAGTAGTTCTGCCGCCTCAGGTTTCCTGTGAACTGAAGCCGGCTTTTCATCTTCTGGACATGCCTCCGTTTCTTGGTAGGCCATCGTCACTCCGACCGGCATCACTATGGGGACCTCTTCTTGTGCCGTCGCAGGTTTCATGTCCACTGTGCAGGCTGATACAAAGTTAATTCCATCCATTTATCATAAAAATTATGTTAGATACAGCATTTTTAAACACAATGCTTAAAATTGTTTAAGCGCCCTAACAGGAATGGACATTTAAATGCGCACCAGCAGCGGACATTTAAGTAAACTCTGGCCAGCTCAAGCTTGCTACCATTTCAAAAGTCTCGTGTTTAAAGGTTAAGCTTGGGTATCCTAAATAAATTCTGTGGTTATGAAGAAAAGAAGATGAGACTTTCTGTCAGCCTTTAGTTATTTATTAAGTATAATTTAAGCTTGGGTACTCTAGATTTTGTTGTTATGAAGAAAAAAAAATGAGACTTTCTGTCAGCTCTTAGTTATTTATTAAGTATAATTTAAGCTTGGATACCCTAGATTTTGTGGTGGTGAAGAAAAGAAGATTAAACTTTCTGTCAGCGGCAAGAAAGAAATACAGTCTTCTTGCTACCTATAAATGTGTGTGGTGCTGTTACCCACTTCAGGGCTCATTTGTTGGACCCTAGAGATTGGCATAAAGTCTCAATCAACTAATTAATGCAGGTTTTCTGATGGGGTAAGTGATCTTTGCTCACAACAGACCATTATCAGTCTAGGTGTAAGGGCGGTCAGACATCCATTCCCTTCTATTTTGTTCTGTTATGGCTAAACTATATGGAGCTGAGCCCTTCTTGAATAGTTGCCAGTTGTGCAGCTACTCAGGAACTTCCCAACATTTAGAACCCAAAGGTTCATTAACATGTTCACAAGAGCCTCCCACCGATTCTTAACCTGGGCCACATCAATATAATCCATTCCATGATTTATTTCAACCGTCTTCCAGTGCATACACTCATCTATCTCCTCCTCTCACTCGCACTACATGATTCGGCACAAAAGTGCCATCTTCAGGTGCTTATTCGATTTACGCTAAACTAGTTCATTGCATGCCTTGTCTTCATATTAAAATAACTAAAATATATATTTATCATATATATTGATAAATGTTAAATGTTAAAAATATTAAAATTGTTCAGGATTTTTCATCACTACGCGAGTCACACCTATCCTCTTCTGTCCTCCAACTTGGTGGCAGTCAAGCATACGACTGTTCAAGTGATTAGACTGGTATTATAGCGGGAGCTACTAGAAATAGGGCATAGTGTGCTGTACTGAACCTAGACTGACAGAGGCCTTGTATGTTACATACATTTATAACATGTAAAATGTAAATATCCTTTACATTATGAAAAATGACTTACTGCTGTAGGCAGTGACTCTGACAAAAACAGACCCGCCCTGTCATCAGAGAGGGCACCCCACAATAACAAGGATGTATTTTATTTTTTTTTATTGCTAGTAAGGTGGGACTAAGTCCCTTGTACTGCGGCCACTTCTGGCCTACTGTACCAGCCCCAGACGATAGGTGAGGGTGATTTTGGAGCATTTAGTGGAATGAAGATTGGCACGGGAAACCGAAGTACTCCGAGAAAACCTGCCCCAGCGCCACTGTTTACCACAAATCCCACTTGACCAGACCCGAGATCGAACCCGGGCCGCCGCGGTGGGAAGCCAGCGACTAACCGCTTGAGCTATGGCGCGGCCAATAAGGATGTAACTGTCAAACAGTAATGATATTTGGTCATGAGCCCCAGATTGGGGTCGACACCAAGACTGACTGACCGTCAGTTGCAGTGTGACTTTGACTTTAGTCAGTTCTTTACAGGAGTCTGTGAAGAGAGAAATTTAGCCGGAGACATAGGAATAGTCATTGTTGGAGCCGTTACTAGGGCACGTCTAGCAACAGACTGAGAACATCGGACTGTGCTGTAGTGAACTGTAAAGTGTGGAAGTAATAAAAGTGTTATAGTTATTTGTCGTTAGACCTGTAAAGTGATGAGTAAATCTATTCACCAATCCACGTGACATCTGGCGTTAGAAGTGGTTGTATTGGAGACCGCAGTAAGCAGCTATATAAGTCTAACAAATGATGGCACGCCTGCTGGCTGAAATGAGAACCAACCGAGAAGAAATGAACACTAACCAAACAAAAACAGACGCCAATCAAGCCATTGCGGATGCCAATCAGAGAGAAATGAGAGCCGGTCAGTTACTCCTGAAGGAAGAAATGCTGGCCAAATTAAATGTCCATCATGAAAGGATGATGGCCAGAATGGACTCCCGGTTAGAGAAAATGGAGGCCTGTCTAAGAAAGACATAGGCCACAGATTTGGGGGCAAATCCAGAAAATAAAAAGTCCGTAGCGGTGCATGAGGAGGTAAATCCAGTCAGTGATTGATCTGTTGCGTCGAAACCCACACTGATGATATACGAGTTTTATGGGTAATATTTGTGAATTCGTAATAATTTTATATTGTGTCATAAAAATAATAATTGTGATACCTTGTGGATGAATTTAATTCTGTTTACTTAAACTGTAAAAATGTGGTAAAGCTTTGCATAGATGACGGGGACCCATAAATAAAGGAATAATCCTGTGAGTGTGAATTTTCACCATTCAGTTTTTCTGCTTGCTGGGTCATAGATCTCATCCCCTGAACTGTACTTCCTTTTAATTTGTTGTAATATTGCATTAACACACATTTACTTCGTTTTGTCTTTCTGTTTGTCCAAATGTATTCAGTCCATTGGTTGTAACTTCTTTTATCTGTCAATAACTGAATGATGGTCAGCAGAACTGACCAATTTCTAGACGTTTCTCAGAAATAAAATATAATTAAATAAACTTAATTTCTATCTTAATCAGACATTGTAAATTGCTGGCAGAAACTTCTTTCACTTCTCTTATTCTGTGATAGATCCTGGCAGTTGAACACTGCTAGTAGCATACCCACTGCAAGGCAAGAATCTGAGCAAGTTAAACTGCCTCGTATCCTTACGCCAGGTCCCCGAAACTGATTTACAAGTCGTAGTATCCTTCACCTTCAAGCCGCTTTCCAAAAACTTTCTTCGTCATACTTCCAAAATTTTATCTTTTAAGTAAATGTCGTGAAAAGTTAGTATGTGCCTTTACAGTTACATCACAGGTTTTGTACTCGTATTTTGAAGCGCAGTTCCCCTTGGAGAAACTAATGATCACTAAGGTGTTCAAGAAATTCCCCGTCCTCAGCCAAATTAATCCAGTCAACAATATGAAGTTCTATGTCTTAATATCCATCTTGATATTGTGACATGTCAGCTGCAGGCAGGGATAGCTCAGTGAGAGTAGATGCCTTTTGCTAGGTTACGGGACGGTAAGCGGTAGATTACACGAATTGAGATAACTCTTGTAGGCTGTTTTCTATACCGTCATCCTAGAAGAGAGCCAATTGCGAGCTGGAAGCGCGCCTGGGAATTCGCGGCAGATACCCCATCTAATGAAATTGCAGCGCCTACAAAACGAGGTTCTCCACGCCACTGGCAATTTTCCAAGGCACACGCCGGTACGCGATTTACACATGGCTTTCAAAATTCCATGCGTATATGATTATATAACAAAATTATGCAGGCAACAAGCGGAAGTCATGCAAAATCACAATAACGAAAATGTTCGCAATATTGGACAAGGCGAAACCCGACACAGAAAGTATAAGAGGCTTAAACTTTGCGGCGGTCAAGCATAAGACCGTTCAAGTGACTAGACTGCCGTTGTAGCGGTAGCTACTAGAAACAGTGCAAATCTTCTGTACTGAGCCTGGACTGACAGAGACCCTGTATATATTTTATATACAGTTTTAACATGTAAAATGTAGACATCTTTTGCATTACGAAAAATCACTTACTACTGCAGACAGTGACTCTAATAAAAAAGACCCATCCTCTCGTCGGAGAGGGCGCCCCACAATAAGGCTATAACTGTCAAACAGTTACAGATATCTGGTCATGGGCACCATCACTAAGGCTGACTGACCGTCAGTCGCAATTTGACTTTGACTTTGCCGGAAGCGAGCGCTAGAATGCGACAGCGTTTGGTAGCCAGTATTGGACAGACGCGGTTGGGAGTCAATGGCCAGGAGTTGCGACCATAAGGAGCTATGAGACAGTCGGTAGCCCTTGAGGACGTGAACACGTAAGTTGAAACTACGGAATTATGAGCAGTTACCAAGCAACGACTGGTGCAGACACGGGAGTCTGTAAGCCTTAATGCTTGTTGTAGTGAATTGCAGAGTGTATTAGCGGTAGCGCTATAATTAGTAGTTCCCAGTTTCAGAAGTCCAGTAAATCTGAATACAAATCCAGACCCCGTGTCTCTTCACTTAACACGTGACACCTTGCGTCACAAGTGGGATAATTGGATTGGAAACTGCAGTATATCATATCGTCATACTGCAAAAGTGGAACAAATACTGGAACTTCCACAGGTCGAAACGAGCGGAATTGGGGAGACGGTGGAAGCCAGCAAGAAGAAGACGAAATCCAGGCTGGGGCGGTTAGAGGCCTGGTTGGGAAAGACAGAGGCCAAGAGAACGGCCTGTCAGGAACCAAGGAACGCCTAAATTAAGACTAATTTGGGCCGCGCCATAGCTCAAGCGGTTAGTCGCTGGCTTCCCACCGCGGCGGCCCGGGTTCGATCCCGGGTCTGGTCAAGTGGGATTTGTGGTGGACGGTGGCGCTGGGGCAGGTTTTCTCCGAGTACTTCGCTTTCCCCTGCCAATCTTCATTCCACCAATTGCTCCACAATCACCCTCACCTATCATCTGGGGCTGGTACAATAGGCCAGAAATGGGCGCAGTACAAGGGACTTAGTCCCACCCCACTAGCAATAAAATAAAAGACTGATTTGAAACAAATTAACACCACAGGGTCGGAGGCCAATGTAGGAGAGGTAGAGGGAAGTCTCTAACGAAGAGGCCGTCTTGTAGACTATTGGAGCACTAGGGGACTAATCTGAGAACCAGCAACTGGGCGTAAGGTACCGAAATTCACTGAAAAGGCGGATCGAAGGCAATGATGTACGAGGAACTTCTAATGGACCGAAATTTACCTAGAGACGACGGACGCTCCCTGAGTGTCACAACGGCATAAGGGACTGAGACCTAAGAGAGCAAGAAGACACTCCACGAAGTCATCAGGCAGACGCTCGAACTAGAGATCGCTAAGCTAACAGTCGCGTCTTCCCTCTGCGGAGAACGAGTGACATGACACTGAGGAGGAGATACCCTCGCCCAAACGAAAAAAGAAATTACAGCCAGCTTAAGAGCCGGACCTGTAGGAGCACCGGCAACTCTCGGAAGTTTGCCCCCCCAGAGCAGAAAAGATGAAGAGATGAAGTACGTCTACAGACTACTCGGGACGAATGGAGGGAGCAATGTGGCATGTCCTTTGAAAGCTGGAATAGTTTAATGAGAAGAGACGTCCGTTACAGGTTAACGGCACACTGAACGTCACGTTAGCGTAGTAACAGTTATGCGCGCAACTGTAGAGGACCTGTTCGAAGTGGTGCTTTCTGTGGGACCGCCCCGAGGCTGTATGTTTTTTTAAGTTCTTGGGTTGGGGTGTGAGCGGACAGAGTTGCACGACTTCCAGAGACGTGAGAGTAAAATATGGTCATGAGCCCCACGAGACTCAGAACCAAGAATCACTATGCTGGCGAGTGCCGGTAGCAATCTACAAGACATACAGAGTGGATTGAGACTGAGTCCACTTGGTACGTCTGCCACTATTTCGCCTATTGTACCAACCCCGGATGATAGATGATGAGTTTGGAGCAGTCGGTAGAATGAGAATTGCCAGAAGAAACCGAAATACTCGATGAAAACCTGTCCCATTGCCACTTTGTCCGCCACAAATCCCACATGACCTGACTTGGATCGAATCCGGGGCGACGTGGTGAGAAGCCGTCTGAGCTATGCCACGACCCGAGGCTATATAACTTAGAGGCAGCTGAGAATGCGAGTTTGTTGTGAGATGGGCGCCAGCCAGCGAGGACAGGAGCCGTGGAACACGAAGCCAAGGGATCTTCAGTGTTCTGGGAAACACTACCAGGCAGCGCATACTGAAGACTGCAGACGGAGAAGACTTGGTGCATGCTTTAGCGTGAATTGACGATGGTGCTGTAATTCCTTATAGTCACGGCCTGTGAGGTCCAGTAAATCTAATTCGAAATCTAACCTCAGTGTCTAGTCACTAAACACGTGACAATATGGTCTCTTCATGTATGGTTTTGCAACTAAAATATTTAATGCGTTTCTTCCATGTGTACTAAGGCCGCGCAAAGCTCAAACGGTTAGTCGCTGGCTTCCCACCGCGGCGGCCCGGGTTCGATCCTGGGTCTGGTCAAATGGGATTTGTGGTGGACAAAGTGGCACTGGGGCGGGTTTTCTCCGAGTACTTCGGTTTCCCCTGCCAATCTTCATTCCACCAAATTCTCCATCATCATAATCACCCGGTACAGGTACAATAGGTCAATCAGTGGCCGCTGTGCCGAGTGGACCCAGCTGGACTCCATGTGTGCTACATGCCCTTATCATTCCATCAGCTATATTTAATCCTAACAAATACAAATTATGAAGCTCCTCGTTATGTGTTTTTCTCCAGCTTCCAGTTACTTTTTCCTTCTTTGCATCATGTTCGCATTCACGCCGATTCATGTTGATCGGTTAATGTAGGAGACAGGGTTCCAAACTCACATAATCAAGTTTTCCCCTGCATTTGTGGAGCCCAGAGGTTCGTTACCTCCTTCACAACAGCCCGTTAGTGGATTCTATCGTGAACCAAATTGATCAAGGCCCCCCCCCCACCCTATCTCTTTAAGAGTCCTCTCAAGATATCAGATGTTATTAACCTCCAAGTGATTATAGCCAGACCCATAATCCGTTAGACTACATTCAGAGAGAAGTAAATTTTCTAGTACTGACGATCAAATTGCTGCATATATGTTTGAATCCTTCTGTATTAGCGTAAAAATATTATTATATTTAAGTAATGGATTTTTAGTGGTATCTGTATTTTATTCATTTAGTTATTTTGGGGGGTTATTGTCATTTTTATTTTATTTTGGCACAGAACTTTGTTAATCCTACTGAAAGAATTCAGTTCAGAAGGGTTTGTAAAGGAGGCGCTGAGAAAATATTTGGACGTAGGAAAGCTGAAGAGACAGAGGACTGGTGGAAACTGAGTAAATTTTTTAATTACGAAATCAGTATATAATACACAAACGTGAAGTGAGAATTGCGTACAGTATTTTGATTATAATATATCAATGCTTTGGTGAATATTAAAATTTATTTCAGAAAATGTACGAAGGAGTGAACTGGATTCATCTAGCTCAGGAGAAGGTTCACTTAAAGAAGTCAGTGAAGGTGTACTTTCGAGAGTGATAAATGCAGATCATTTCTCCAGATGAAGGAGATCAATGCAAATTAATGAGTCAGCGAGTGCAGGGTTACCTTATTTTAAGTTAAGGTATCGTTGTCATGTTAGTTAAGAAACCTGGTTTCGTCTTCATTACTCTGGGTAGCCATTCGAACTTGTGATCATTACTGTGAATTCTTATTTCTTCCGTCGAACTTGAGCAGGAGTGAGAGGTGAAGTTCCAGCTGGAGATTGAGGTTATGTTCTGGCTCGTAGATTGCATTAACACAACTGATCGGCAGCAACAGAATAAAATGGAAGGAGTATATAACGAGTAAACTCACATACTTCGAAGGGCATATGCTCTAGTGCTATCTTATCCATCTCCATGGACCCAGAATCGAACCAAGGCATTCATGATGAGAAACCAATATCGTGCTGCTGGAGTTATAACACAGCTGCCAATATATTTTCTTCTATTCTGTTCATGGTACGTATATACCCATCTTGCATTTAACATACATCCAACATGCCACGCTTAATAATGAGCAATATCCGTTATGCTCGTATGTGCAGGAGATCTGGGCGGTCTTAACTCGCGGACTGTGAGAGTCATCATCTCACTTCATTATGCGTAACCCATCTTCCTCTTTACAGAACAGTTGAAGTGTTACTGAAAAATGGAAAGTGTACTAAAATTTGTATAATTTATCACTTGGTTTCACATGACGCATAGTAAATGACTTAAAGGAGAACAGAATTACAGCGAAATTTCGATTTTGCTCGCTCTCAGATTTTACGTTTTACCCGATTTTGCGCTCCTTTATTCTGCTAGCAGACACATACTCATAAATATATGACATAAACACCGTCCCAAGTGCAACAATTTATTGTAGTTCTTTTGTCTTGCCCTCTTCTACACTACATGTTTCGGCCGCAAACGGCCATCTTCAGGTGTATACACTTACGTAGCTGTTACACTGCACTTAGTTTAAAATTTAAAACAACGAGTCTTCCCAATTGTTCTTTTCATCGTTACTAACAGGTTTCGATTTATTAGAATCTACTTCGCTGATATCTGTCTGCTTTGTGCATTATCTTTGTTACCTACACTCGTCGATTTTTTTACACTACATGTAATGTAGAAGAGAGCAAGACAAAAGAACTACAATAAATTGTTGCACTTGGGACGGTGTTTATGTCATATATCGTATAGAGTGCAACAGGATGCTTAAATATAATACTGTAAACATACTCATAAAAACAAAGTTAAATTTTAACCGATTTCACTTTTACGCAAACTCAAGTTCGTCCCGAATTTGAGCGTCAGTTTTCAAATACTGGAAATGGAAAGTTGACCGATTTTAAGTTTACTGTATTGTAATGGACGTAATGGTTTAATACTGCCTGAAAGGAAACTTGTCAGACTATCCCCCACCAACAGAATCAGTTTCATAGTTGCACAGAATAATCATGTAGACTTGCAGATGGCCATGAGCTCTCGGTTCATTCCACGTACCCGAAATAAAAACATACTAGTAAACAAATATTGTATGAACTAACATATTGTAATATTGTGGTATTCTGGATTGTGACGCCGTGTAGTTTGTGGGCGGATACTGACGTCTCGGAGGAATATACTGCCCCCATTTTCAGGATTCAAATTTATAGATTTATGAATGGTCTTGATTATATATGAGGGGCAGTCAAATGAAAACGGATCAGAAGCCAAAACATATTAAAGAACATTTCTTACCTCAAAAGTAATCTCCAAAACTGTTAATACATTTATCCCACTGTGAGATAAGACTGCCAATTCCATCCTTGAGGAAGCTTGTGGGCTGTCTACGGAACCACATCTTTACCCAGGCACACACGTCTTCGTCCGATGCAAACCGATGTCCACGAATGTCTCTCTTCAGGTCTCCAAAAATGTGAAAATCACATGGGGAGAAATCTGGGCTGTAGGGGGGATGTTGAAGTACTTCCAAACCAATTCTCTGTAGCGTATTCCTCACAGAGTTGGCAGTGTGGGGCGCGCATTATCACGAAGAAGGTTACTGCCGTTCGATAGCATTCCAGGGTGTTGTGACTTTATGGCAGGTCTCAGTTTCTGCAAAGTGACTTCATAGCGCTGTGCACTGAATTTTGCCCCATGCTCGAGAAATTTCGACAAGCAGAGGGCCCTTGCAAAGGAAGAAGAACGCCATCATCACTTTACCGGAACTTGTGTGTACGGCTTTGGATTTCTTCGGTGGGTGAGAATTCACGTTTTTCTGCCGTTTGCTCTCGGGCTCAAAATGGTGGCACCAAGTTTCGTCCCCAGTAGAAATACGGGACAGAAAAGCATACTCTTCCTTATGGTATCGCTGCAACTGACCCAGTGATGCAGCCATTCTCTGAGTCTTCTTTTCCTCCATGAGTTGATGTGGAACCCACTGCGCACAGATTTTGCGGTACAGTAGGTGTTTTGTCACAATGGCGTGCACGGAATCGTGACTTATTCCCTTCAAAAGACTAATTTCTTCCACAGTGATCCGTCAGTTTACCCGGATATGACCATCCAACGCAGCAATAACGTCAGGAGTGATAACACGATGAGCCTGTCCTGGGCGAGCATCATCTTGCAGTGACACACGTCCCTCTCAGAATCTCTTATGCCACGCCAGCACACGCGAACCTGACATGCTCTGTTCGCCGTAAACAACAGACATGCGACGATAAATTTCTCGTCCTCCTACTCCTTCAGCTGTCAAAACGCGCAATTTACTTCGCTGTTCTTCTTTACCCGCCTCCATTACCGATGTTGGACGACCACACGTAGCGCATACGGGGAAGGTGTTGAGGGGTTCCAGGGAGAAGGGATAAAGAAAGGAACCAGGTCGAAACCACAGGAAGAAGTAACCAAATAAATGACAGAATGTGCCTCCGAATCGTCAGTATCCGACAGAAAGATACATTGTATTGCAATCCAGAAGATTACATTTGTAAGAATCAGCGCTATAAGAACACCTAACATATATTCAATTGTGTCCCTTTCAGTGTTGCTGGAACTGCTGTAGATATATTGAAATGTCGTCTGGTGCAGTGTTCAATGCTTACATTTTTATAGTATTGCCTTACCAGAGCACTACTTCTTTGTGTGCGTTTGTGTTTAATGATGACAAGTTTCCACTCTTCATATCAGGCAATCAGTTTTTATTAAATTACTTTTATTTTCTCCCCTGTTTAAATTATGTTCCTTTGCACTCATTCGCTTTTGAAATATTGGCTCCCCGCAGTTTTTATTGAAGTTTCCGCTCATTTCCTCTTAATTAACATCAGTGTCTGCAACATCTGTTTTGAAAACCCTGTACCAATCAGTTTTCTGCGGAGAGTTTCACCGTGCAATTTATTGAACAGACACTGCTGGAGCTGCACCTCACAATCTTTTTTTTACCTCAGGAGCAGTATCGTGACAAATTGCCATTTCTTAGTACGTCTTCCATGCTTGGACTCTCTGGCCTGTTCTGGCCCAAACTCTATTCTAAGACAATGAGTAATTCCGAAAACACTAAGCCTTGAAATATGCCATAGCCACTTCTGAAACCTTCTGAGCTCGCCGAATGTGACCATCGGTTCGAAATACCCTACACTGTTAATACATGCATAGAAACTTGCTCCTTGTATTGCTGCTACTAAAATGGCTATTGGTGGTGCTCATTAAATTAAGGTTATGTCAACTAACCTGCAGCCATATTTTGCCCTTCAAACACGTCACAACATCTGGTACTGCGCAAGCATCAGAGTCCATCTTCTGAAACTGTAGCAGCCCAAATTAGAGGAGACGTTAATTAATTAATATGATTAGGTTCTTTGAAATTAATTACTTTCGGCTTACAATTAATCAATTTGTGAGGATGTAAGCACACTTCTTTGTTTCAAAGAGGGCGATTTATGCTAAGCTTGGAAGCCAGCTGCACGGTATTAAATATTTTCAAGTCAACTGGAAACAGGAAACCAGTGCCGTTTCCGGAAGCCCTTTCGAAATTCTAAACTTTGACTTGTGCAAGAGTCGTAATTTTAGCAGGGTGCTTTGAACCCAAGCTATACTAAATTTTACTTTGTACTGTGAAGTTACTAATAAACCTCTATTAAGTCATCCGCTGGTGTTGTTGCAGTGTGTGTGTGTGTGTGTCTGTGTGTGTGCAGTTTATACCCCGGGACGATTGCTGGTGCCCGGCATTTCCACCCAATTAATTTCATGGCCCTATCTAAGCAGAGATAATAGATTAGTCCGAACCTGTCTCACCTCCCAATCTCATCAATCCACCCTAAAGGGGCTCAAAAACTAGCTATGGCAACCCAAGTTGCTGACGCGGCAGCCCTTTCCTAATCACTATATTTCGTATTTCGGGAAAATCATGCGTGGTAAAGGCCACTGTCTTTTAAATTCATAGCACTCAAACATGTTCACATGACATTTGGCACTCAGAAAACTGTGCCTCTGATGCAGTTTCCTTGCGAAATTGCCCAGCAGTAATGGGTCTCACCCACATTCGGGAGCCAGCCAGTTCGAATTCTGTCCGCGGACAGGCCATTTTCACTGACATTTTCGTCGTTTTCCTCAGTCCGGTCAGGTTAATTCCGTGATAGTGTTTCAAACATGGCAGGACAAATTTAATATACTTGTTCAGTTATTCGTAATATTATCCATGATGCAGAATTACGACATAAGTAATCGATCCAGTCATCAAAATTTTACGATTAAATTCACGAGGAAAGATTGCCCCAAGGATCACTTTTGCACTAACAGAGAAATCTCATTATCTCCTAATAGCTGCAGCAACGAAAGTTAACCAAGTGCGTGATTATATTGGTGAAGAGGCACGTGGAAACTGTTTCTGAATGGCGACCGAGTTCAGGCTTTCTATGTCGGTAAAGGACGGCAGGAGGAAGAAACGTCATCCTGACATCCTTCTACTGGGACAGTGGAGAACTGCTTCCTTACAACTGCTGTTCGAATGGTGTTCTATTCAAAGTGAAGGGGTCTAGAGCATGTAACTTGTTTAATTTTTTATTCTTCAGATGCCATCATTTAAAACTAAGAAGTATGTTATGGCTGCAGGATGAGAGTCATGCGCCATTTTACTACTAGTTCTACTACTGGAAAAGCTCACTGAAACTCAACAGAAAATCAGCACTATCTTATCTTCGTCATTCCCCCATTTTCTCCCTTTCCTTTATCTCGTTTCAACTTTTCTCCATTGATCCGAATATAAAGCTACAACTTACAGATTAGTACCTCAAAAGCTTTAGAGACGTCATAGCAACAGTGTTCCATTTCTGCGGTTGCATGCAATGATTTGAGAATCATTTACCCCTTAGTAAAGTTCTAATATTTAGAAGTGACAGTCCAGGAAAAGCTGCGCAGTGGATGGCAGGTCCATTCCTGAAAGTTGAGGGGTGTTGTGATTAGTCATTCGTCTGCATTCAGTGCGAGCAGAAGTCTCAAGAGCATTCTTCCTTGTACAGCCAAGTAAAAAGTTTTTATCCTTGGAGTAGTTTTTGAGTGTATTATTCTCTATTTACTACATTAATATTTTATTTTATGGTTTATTTTTATTCATTGATTTTCTTTCTTTTTTATTTATATTTGTACAGTTTTTCTATCTCCTTTAACTACACGAAGTAAATTGAGTGGAAAAGTATTGCATTCACAATCAAAAAATTGTTAGTAATGTACATAATTACATGAAAGAGGCTGGGCCAACAATTACAGCGAAGAACATAGGAGTGGAAGTAGCAAAGGCAACAGGTGTATCGGAAAGTAGTGTCAGAAGGATAATAAGAAAAACAAAAGAATATCGAATCTGGAGCTTCCATTTCCTTTTCTACACCCCATAAAGAAAAACCTAGGAAATCTCCACTAGCCACATTGGGCGACTTTAACGAGTCTGTGGTGCGAAGAACAGTTAATGACTTCTATATAGTCGAAAAACGGAGACCTGCCCTGAAAAAAGTTCACGAAAAGTTGAAGAAAACGTTAGATTTTCAGGGATATAATGAATGAATGAATGAATGAATGTATATATGAGAGGTAGGTCTTCTCGGCCCTTGCACCGCGACCTACAGTGGTCTAATGTGCTTCCCCTTTTGACTATCCCTTCAACGACCCTAGCTTCGGATGAAGCGTAGGATTTTGAGCGTGAGACACTTGGTTCCATAAAGTATTGATCCAAGTGACGTAGTCTAAAATAAGCTAAAGCCTCACATTCACACAGGATATGTGTGGCTGTTTCGTTTTCTTCCTGACACCTTCCACAAATGTGACTATCACTTAGTCCCAGTTTAAATAAGTGTCCTTTGAAGTGGCAGTGTCCTGTAAGTGGTCCTATCACCCACCGTAGCTGGTTCCTGTTTAATTTCAACAGTTCCTCTGCTCTTTTAGTGGAAGGTCCTCGTATGAGTCCCTTCGCTTGCCTGAGTCCAATTAAGGATTCCCAATATTTCTTGTGTTTCATGTTAGTCCAGTCCCTGATTACCTGTTTGGCAACTCCTATAGAGATGTCACAGGCTGGTTCCGGTCTTATGAACAGATATTCATCTCAAATCTTAGCTAATTGGTCTGCTGTTTCATTACCAGCAATAACCTCATGCCCCGGTACCCATATCAGTTGAACCCTGTTACGTTTGGCCAGTTCCATGAGGGTTTGGTGGCAATCCCAGACGAATTTTGAATTGATCTGGTGTTTGTCAAGCGCTTTAAGTGCAGCTTGGCTGTCAGATAGAATGTAGAGGTTCCTATTTCTATAGTTCCTATCTAAATTCTCCATAATACATGCCTTGATGGCATTCACTTCTGCCTGGAATACTGTCATGTATTGCCCAAGGCTGAAGCTAAGTTTCCGCCTCGTGCCATAGCAGTACACACCAGCTCCAGTGCCTTTATTTATCTTGGAACCATCTGTATACCAGAGCAGTCCCCCTTTTCTATCGGGCCAAAACCCGTCTTCCCATTCAATCCTGTCAGGAAATCTAACTGTGAAGGGTTTTTCATATACAGATATCAGTATAATTTTGTCAGACACCATTTGTAATATGGGTTCTTTTTCATGTCCTCAGTTATGTATGCATGGCCGAAAATGTTAGATCTTAGTTTCCATTGATCACTGCAGTGGAGACGGTAGATTCCTGCCCTGGCCTCTGCCTCCAACTGTAAATGCAGTGGGGGGAGTCCAAGGAGTGTCTCCAGTGCAGCTGTTGGAGATGTTCGAATTGCTCCTGTGATACCTAAGCAAGCCAACCTTTGCAATTTGCTAAGCTCTGTCTTTCTTGTTTTGTGTTTATTTCTGGGCCACCATACTGTGGCGTCGTATGTAATTATGGGTCTCACAACCGCAGTGTATATCCAATGCACAACGTGCGGCTGCAGTCCCCAGGTTTTACCAAACATGCTTCTGTATGTCCAAAAGACTTTTAGGCTTTATTAATGACCTTGTTCAGCTGCTTTTTCCATGTCAATCCCTTGTCTAATTCTAGACCAAGGTACTTGACATCGCTGGAGAGCTGGATTGTCTTATTGAAGGGAGTTGGTTCCTAGTAAACTGTATAATTACCGTCTTCTTGGGATTGAGAAGAGACTTGTTCTTTCACATCGTTGGACGGTGTACAGAGCTGTTTGAAGACGTTCTGATAGGGTCGAAAGGAATTTTCCGTTTATGAGGATTGCTATGTCATCAGCATATCATACTGTATGATACCCATCATCATTAAGTCCCCATAGGAGATCGTCGACATCACCCCACAGAAGAGGCGAAATTACTCCTCCCTGCGTGCATCCCCTAGACGCAGATGTCCCCAGTGTTTCTCCTGATAATATGGCGGCTATGATTCTGCTTTCCAGCATAACATTGATCCACCTGCATATTGCAGGCTCTATGCCATGCTTTCCAGCGACCTGCTTTATTATATCAAATGAGGTTCTATCTAAAGCTACCACTATGTCAAAGAATGCTCCTAAGACAATATCCTTGTGTTCAATCGCACATTCTGTGCGTGCAACCACATTGTGTAGTGCACTTTCAGTAGATTTACCTGTTTGGTAGGCATGCTGGTTTCAGTGTAGAGGATATGCCCTCAACAGCCCGTCCCTGATATGCCTATCCGCTATTTTCTCCATCGTTTCAGCAAGAGAGACGATAGTTTAATAGGACGATAAGACTTACCCTCGGTATAATCAAGTTTCCCGATTTTTGGGATAAATTGCTTCCTGGCTATGTAGATGAAACCATATGCCATGCAGGCTCTATATATGCGACATAGGCGTGGAACTAAAAGTTCTGCCCCATGCTGCAAAAATGCCGGTACAATTCCATCTGTTCCCTCTGACTTAAATTGTCTAAAAGTATTCAGTGCCCATGTGATTTTAATTGGTTTATTATGACTTTGGCCAGGTTTCAGTATGTCCTGTTCATCTTGCTTTGGAAGGTGCCCATGTTTTTCTGATCCTGTCCATCGTCCAAATTATCAATCAATTTTGAAACAGGAAAGTGAACCCTGAATAATTCGTTCAGTGTCTCCTTTCCTGTTTGAGTATACTGCCCGATAGGCAGCTTAATTGTGCTGACCTTGTAGGTCGCCTGTTTTGCCATGACCCTCATGGGTCTGGAACCCCCTGCTACATCACTGATCCCCTGGCAGTGTCTCCTCCATGAGGATCGCTTGACTTCCCTTATTTATTTGTTGTAACAGGTAAGGGCTTCCTTGATGGTGTCCCACTGCCCTGCTCTTTCAGTTGTATTAAACAGCTTTCTTGTTTTGGGTTCTAAGTCCACTCAGCTGTTTATTCCACCAAGGCGCTCTCCTTGTTCCGCGAGTGGTCTTAGCCGGACAATTCTGATTAAAGGAGGAGATAATAGCCCGTTGCAACTGCTCAACGGACCGATCAACATCTTTTATTGTGTGTATATTACGCGAGATGGCCTCTAGATCTACATTTAGGTCGTCTTTGTAAGACTCCCAATTGGTTCTCTTCGGATTCCTATAAGTAGTTTGAACTACTGTGATGTTACTTACTTTAAAGCATATACAGGGTGTCCCAGGAGGAATGGACCAAACTTCGGGAAGGTGTACCTTATGTTAAAGTATGCCGATATAACCCAAAACACCTATTCCAAAGTTCAACGGTTACGGAGATAATGGCCAGAGAAGTGTAAAATTTTTGACCGCTGTTACACACTTGTTCATTACAAAATACATATTAAAACTGGCAGGAATATGTGGATTCTGTAATGTTAATAATGTACGTAACATCAAACTAACTTGTGAGTGACGTGAAGCCATAAAATTGAAGTACAAAATACCCGATCGTCATAATTGTCCTTAGGGTTTCCAAGCACTATACATGACACATGACTGGCAAGCGCTGACGTAATATGGCTGGCTTCGCATAGTGGTATAAACAGACTACATAACTGTATTAAACGTACATTCACGGAAAATCTCTTTTGGAATTTTGTTTCCATTATCTCATGTGGATTATTATGGAACCACGTATGCACATTTCGTAAATTATTTACACCATCCAGGGTAAAAGGCGCCTCATCACTGAATAAAATGACGCTTAACAGTTCGGGATGAACTTTTTATCCAGTGGCACAAATCCATACGCTGTGCATGGTCGCCTGGTTCCACATGTTTTACCATTTGATCATGGTAAGGATAACTCTTCATCATGTAAAGTTCATCTCACCTGAATACGCGATACGCCGATGCGAGAGGCGATTCTAAGAGTGAAAGACGCGGACTTCTCCGAACCATATCAAGAATGTGCTCTCGTATGTCTATCATTCGTACATCCTGTCTTTCAAAGTGGACAGAAACACTTGCAAGAGAACCAGTATCATGCAATGTCTGGTGAATACGCGTAAATACATTTCGAGATGGAATCCTTCGATAGGGGAAAACGCCATTGGTATTCTTCAACAGCAGCATGTGCATTGCCACCGCAAAATCCACACACAAAATGCATATCACAAAATTCCACGTGTGAAAACACAAGAGGCATTTCAGCAACTCATCACACAACTAATTTACCACCCATTCACAACCCCGCCGCAACGTAATCTGTAGGTTCTGTAGGTAGCGCATGAGCTTACGGCTAGTGACTCACAGCATTCAAGGACAAACAGATAGGGTCTCAGCTGACAGGTATAGTGCGTGGACCTGCCAGAAGACCACACTTTTCTAGGGCCATTATCTCCGTAACCGTTCAACTTTGGACATAGGTGTTTTGGGTTATATCGGCATACTTTAACAAAAGGAACACCCTCCCGAAATTTGGTCCATTCCTCCTGGGACAACCTGTATATCTGTGATCCGATAGAGATGGCTCATCAGATATATGCCAATTACCAGGTTTCCTATGTTATTTGTCCCTAGTGTCAAATCAATAACCTCCTTCCTATTGAAAACCACAAAGGTAGTTTCGTTACCATGGTTTAGAATATTCAGGTTCGAACTCACCAGAAATTCCATAAGGCTCTCTCCCCTTGGGTTAGTGCCGGTGTTCCCCACAAGATGTGGTGCGCGTTGGAAAAACGCCCAAAATGAGTTGCTTCTTCCTGCTACAGCTGTAGCCTATTATGTCCCTCATCTCCTTAGTTGGTGGAGGTTCATCCGAGTCGTATGGAAGGTAGCCTGAAGCAACAATCAGCTCCTTGCTGCCTCCTCGATAAGTGTATGTTATCCTTACCGCTGTTGCATTCCTAGAACAGAGCTCCAACAAAGGCAAGGCATTAACATGATTCCTGATATAAACACAAGGTCTTGCATTTTTACTGGGTACAGCAGAGTAAACTGTCCCCCCTGTGTTTTTAAGTCCCTTACTTGACCCTTGTATATCCAAGGTTCCTGAATAAGTTCTATATCTGCCTTTCCTTCAGCTACTTGCTGGCACACAGTTGCCGTGACAGCTTTGCTGTGGTGTAGGTTAATCTGAAGAAATTTGATTTTGTTTCTATGTGTTGTGCGTGTGTGTGTTGTGTGAGTGTATATGTATTATGTTTAGTGGTTTCTTCAATTGTTGAGTGGTCAATTTCCATCTTATGTCCCTCGCCATCCTCGGATTTGGTCTCTTGCGGAGAGGTCGCCTGTCCGTTTTACTTTGGTCATCTGGGGGGGGGCGGGGCGGGATATCCCATCCCTTTCCTCCTCATAGTCGAAATTAGAAGATACAGTATCTGTCACGGGTTCAGCCTGGCGCCGAGCTTTAGAATCATCCAGCACCTTAACAGTCGCCTGTGAGAGTCCTGTAAATATTTTGTAACCGGTCCTCTGTATAGTAGTATGGGAGTCCGGGTCTATGAATAAGATAATCCTCTTCCCTTTCGACTCAGATTGCATAGCAAGTACCCTCCAGTTATCAGTATTAAGTCCTGGATTGAGATTTGCAATCCATTTCAGAAGCTCTTCCTGATTCTGAGCAATTTTGTCGCTAGTCCGGATAGCCACTTTAACAGGCTTGGGCAGGTTCTTGGCATCAGTTACCTTCAGCCTGGCCCCTGATTCCAGCCTGTGGTTGTCGATTGCTTTGGTAAGCCATTGACCAGACTGTTTGTCGGCACATATATAAATAAGTGCACCTCCCACTAGTCTGTATGATTTCAGGTGTGGTAGTTCTTCTTTGGAGTCCTATGTAACACCTCTCCCATTTCTTCCAAAATGGAATTTTTGTCGTCATCGGTAAGCTTATCCCCAGGATATGTTTCCTTGAAGTTAGCTACCTTTATATTGGTCAAAGCCTCCTCCTAAGTCCCTGGGTCTTTTTGGAGTTCTGGCCGTTTCTGTAGGGGTACTGCCCACCGAACTTGGCCTCTTAAATTTGCTGGTGCGGGTTTCTCCCTGCTTAGATGAGCCTGTATTTCCTGGTTGCTGACTGCTTCCAGTTCCTGATTTGCTTGCCTCAACCCTTGCCTTTTTCATCTTCCGTCTAGCGCATTCAGACAAGGCTATCTTCGCCAGACGGTGTCCACCTACTCCAGATATTAAGTGTCCCAGTCCTCTTCCTACTGCAAGTATTTTGGAAGTACTAGCTCACTGCAGTGGTGTGTCAGTATTGCTGACCCCAAGGGAAGTAATTTTCGGTTTTGCCTCAGGAAGTTTCTGAACCATTGGTTCTTCCCTGTCTTTGGCTGGAAATTCAACAACAGGTTCGCTGCCTGCACCTGGGTTCCTTAGTAATTCACAATACCTTCCAGCCCCCTGCTGAAGCATTTCACGTAGGAATACCCTTGGAGAGGGGTCCCTTAACAGTTTAAGGTCCTTACGACCGGTTCTCTTTTTGGATCCTTTCATATTGGTCCCACGAGTTGTGGGGATTTAAAAGGTCACCACCCACACCGCCCCATACGGGTGGAAGTCATAAATAGAACGGGGTGTTCCCTGGTGCCCCAAGGATGCCGTTAAAGACACCGGCTAATTTCCACCCCAGTGCCATGCAGCCCTCGGCACGATGCCTCGCACCTTGGCTTAGGTGGCCTGGTCGTGTAAAATGCAACCCTCACAAGCCTCCAGGACCAAGAGTGTGTGTTCGAGGGGAGAGGGGTATCCCAGATGATAATGGGAGTGCGATACCAGTTAGTCATGAGGTTGCGACCAGGGCATCCAGCCTGATATTATCGTCCCTAGGGTTTGCTTCTGAGCTCCACCATTCCCACCCCCCCACATGGGTTGTTCAAAACATTTTCGAGTGTTGAGCCCTAAGGCTTGTGCCACCTTATCGGTACTCTAGGGAGGCAACTCAAATAGCTGTAGCTACGCCCATAGGAGTGCTCTCACGCATTCGTCCAGAGTACACCGTAGTGATACCCAAGAGTCATTATGCGGCCGCGTGGGAGGCTCCGGTCTCATAGTCATCGCCCTTTATGGGAACTCAGCCGCCAGCCCCGGAAGGTCATACTGATCCAGACTCCCAAGACTGTCTTTACCCGACGGGAAAACGGGGAGGTGTTCAAAGCTGTGTCTCAACGCATCCCTGGTCTATGATACTTCCCCACCGAATACACAGTCGTGGCGCAGCAAAACTCACCGATGATGGCGTCATTACCACCCGCCTTTCAGGGATGTATCTCCAGAAAAAAATATTTGAAAATGGGGTTCCGCTGGAAGAAAAAATTAATCGGAAGATACTGGGATACTGGTGGAACGATATAATATCAGAGCCAAACTTCTTCAGTATTTGTGGCAAATTATAGAATATATGGAAGAGGGCCGCCCAATCATCTACATGGATGTAAACTATATGCATTTATCGCACACCACCCCATATACTTGCCCAACTATTAAGCAGAACAATCCAAATGTTCAACTTAATCGACGTGTGGAGAAGATTCCATCCAGAAAGCAAGTAGTACACATACCGCGGAAATCAACCAACACACCCAAAATCCAGACTAGACAGAATATACATCTCTAAACAATGGATCCACCAAATACAATCCCCTCAAATATGCCCCCTTTTCGCAGACCACGCAGGACTCTCCCTCAATTTAATCACACCGCAAAGAAAACAACGTTCAACTCTCTGGAGATTTCAAAATCAACTCCTGAACGACAACTCCCTCACTGACATCATAACTACCATCATAAAATATTATGCAGCTGCAGCCACGGAAAAGTGAGACATACAACAGTTATGGGATGACATGAAGCAAGAGCTCAAACTGCAAACACAAAGATGCGAAGCATCAAAGAAGACAAAAGAATCAGCAATACGAAGAACTAGAACAGCAAACAGAATATCTGGCAAAGAAACGGACTCTAACCGAAACCGAAGAACGGGTTCTCATTACAACAGGAACGGCACTGCAACAAAAATTTCAACGAGACGTCAAACGCCGAATACTACAGAACTACAACCTAAACCAACATCCGAAAAAAGCACAACAACCCATTTTTAACAACCAAACCTCCCCTCACACACCACCCCAACTCCAAACCATTAAAATACAAGACACCCTTATCACGGAACCTAACCGAATCCGGCAAGAATTGCGAAATTACTACCGAGAATTCTACAACACAAAAGGAAACAACCCCATCATAAGAGAAGACTTATTCTCCGAAATACCAGCCCTAGACAAAGATGAAAGACACAAATACGACGCCATGTTAATCATGAATGAACTCCTAAATGCTCTCCAAAATGCCAAACCAGGAAAATAGCCCGGTCTAAATGGAATCACCTGCGAATTTTATAAGCAACTCTGGAAAGATCTAAGCCCCTTTCTCCTATAAGTGGCCAACACAAGCTTACAAAAGGAACAACTGCCTGCATCCATGCTTAACGGAATAATCACCCTCATCACAAAGAAAGGAGACCTCACACAACTCGCCAACTGGAGACCCATCACACTACTGAACACCTACTACAAACTAATAACACGCTGTCTCGCCAAACGACTGACAGCAGTGCTCCCCAACTCATCACCACTGATCAGAGCTACTGCATACCCAACAGAAGCATTCACACCAATCTACGTCTTTTCTGGGACTCCATAGACTACGTCAATCAGCACGATCTGCCTCTTGCAGTCATATCTCTAGATCAGGCCCCCGCGTATGACTGCGTCGAACACCCATACATATTTCACGTACTAAAAAAATCGGCTTTGGCAAAACCTTCATTAAAAACATACGCACAATGTACGGCAATGCCCAAGGGCTAGTGAAGACCAGCGGTGTGCCCTCAGCCCCCTTCCCATATGCTAGAGGAGTGCGGCAAGGAGACCCCCTCTCCTGACCACTTTTCACTCTAACCATCGAACCCTTCCTACTAATGTGTAACCACAATCTTCAGAATTATGGCCTTACAGTACACTCCTCCGTCCACAAAACACTCGTCACCACCGCATATGCGGATGAGGTTACTGTGTTCATTACCCGAACTGAAGGATTGCCACAACTACTACACACTCTCATTACTTATGGAGCCCTATCAGGTGCCACACTCAACATACAGAAGTCAACCGGATTGTTCGTAGGAAACTGGAGAACTCGCACAGACAACCCCTTAGGATTCCAATGGAATTCACAAGGAAGAAAGTTCCTTGGAATCTACCTCGGCAACACAACAGCCTGGCAACAGCAAAACTGGTCCGAACTGGAAACCAAAACCAGAACGGTACTTAATCAATGGACAGAAATCTCCCACACTACGTCCTTCCAAGAACGGAAACTCACACTTAACCAAACTAACACATGTACTAACAATACTACGCCCCACCATCGAATTTCTCAACACAATGAACAAATTAATGGTCAGTTCACGTGGCAAGGACAACTCTGGAAGCATCCAAACTTCGTCTATGGAGAGCTACAAGATGGCGGAATATGAGTGCATCACCTCCGTAGCCGCATCCGAACCCTAAGATTCACGTTCCTTACAAAATTTATTGCCAACAATAACAGAAGGAATGCATGGCATTTCCAAGTCTATAATATCCGAACATATGCCCCAGCACTATAAGCAGAGGATATTCTCAAAATCAGACTAAAACCAGCCAGATATTCAGTAATGCCGTTATTTCACGCCAGCGCTTTCAAGGCTTGGCACACCATGAACCCCATCCAAAATCCCAACATACAATCCTACGACAACCTACGGAGTACCCCCATACAAGATTCCACACTCCTAACTCGACTTATCTCAGGCCACAGCTTGCTTTCTGACCAGATGTGGAGCACATTAAGCATCCACTGCTTAGGTGATCTCCTCAAGGACAACGGCGACTGGATAAAAATAGAACATATCCACACAACGATGCACACAAACAACTATCCGCAGACTAAGAGCCAATCTCCACATAGCAGAAATATTTTTTCCGACACCATTATCCCAAACCTCTGCCCAAAGGTTCCCCACTCCCACCCCACCAATCCTTCGTCGTCCAACAACCCAACAACAACCCAACTCCGCTCCCCATACCCAAACGCACAGTGTACAAACACTTCCACAATGTTAACTTAAACACATATTGGTCAACGGAGAATGCTACTGGAATTGAGAGAAAACCCAAATGGGAAACAGCCTATCACCCTTCTATACTTAGCAAAGACGGCGACATCGCCTGGAAAATACTGCACAACAGGATAACCGCGCCTTAGCAGCTCCACCGTTGGAATAAAATAGGTGCCCTGGCACCTAAGGAACAACTGAACGCGTGTTTCTCGACTGCCCCTTTGTCATACACTTCTGGAATCAATCACCAAAACACTTCATAAACCACTAGAACCCCACCAACTACAGAAGAAACACGTCCTTTATGGATACCCTTCACTACACACCACCCCACAACAACTTGCCAATTATCTGATCGTTCTAGCCAAAGCCACGATTTACAAAACATTTTTAGCAGCAGCAAACAGCACACATCACCATGCGCCCATCTATCAACGCATGTTCCAACTGCGACTGCAATTTCGTCTCCAACGGGAAATGCGTCACAGCACATGGGAAAACGACACGAATACTTTCAAAACCTACTGGCTATATAACAGCATCCTGGGTAAAACTTCAAATGGACGCATCATACTAAACAACAACCTTTAAACACCAACATTAACTACAAAGACAAAACAACTCCATCCAGAGTGGCTAATGGAGTTTTTACTACTTAAAAATCTACTACTCTTACATGTTTCGGTCCTTATAGACCATCATCAGATGGAACACCGATACTATTTTTTGAAACTACTATCACAATGTGTGTTTTGAGTGTTAAAACACATATATATACAAAGTTTGTAATGCACTATATATACAAAATCCCACTTTTCCACAACTACAGCAGCTTTTTGGTATATTAAAGTTTTTAAAGTTTAAAATTCATGTACACCGACGTTATCAAACAACAGTTGAGTCGGCGGGCATTTGAGGTACGTGTAGAACCCAACTGCTCATCGAGTGTTGGAACAACTATCGTGATGTTTGCGCACTCCCATTAAACGCAATGGTTCTCGCCGACGTAGACAACTGTCGGCCAACAATCGTTCAACTAAAAATTTCATATGTGCGCTAGGCCTAACAGACAGTCTATTTTGCATGTCGCATCATCGGCTGGAGTTAGGTTACTGTCTCTCCCGACTAGCAACTTTTATGTAGTGTTTATTTAGGGGTCGTAGTTTTTAACACACTAGGTTAAACTCGTCTGTGCTGTATTTGAAAGTCCCTATCTATGGCTCTACGGCCCTTTGTTGGGCCTTGGTCACTTCTTCAGTCTTTTTATCTTTTACGCGGTCAACAGGATTCCTTGGGTGGGGGATGAGTCCGTCGCAAGGTTGCTACTGCACACAGGAGAGCACAAACAGAATAAACGCACACAGATATCTATATCTCAAGTGGGATCCAAACTCATGACCTCGATGTTTGAGTGAGCGAAGACATTTCATGCCTTAGAACGCGCAGCCACTGTGATCGGCTTTGAGAATTCGTACTGAATTATTATTCAGAATCAGAATATTATATCCCTAAACGTTAGAGTGAAACAACGGGAGATTTTAGAATATTTTGTTAGGACTCTGTTCTCGGAAGACCAGTTGTGAAGCGAGATGGAAGGATCGTTAGTAGCTACTGTTTCTTTGCTATTTGATCCACCTATGTTTTCATAGTTTGTTTGGCCAGAATCATATATACAAAGTAATTAATAGTTTGTACGAGACTGTTAAATAACATGTCAAGTGGTAGGGACGCGGAAACAGTGACTAGGAAATGCTGAACAAAATTATTTACTAGTGTTTAGGGAAGTAGTGGAACCAGTCACATAAGAAACTCATTCAAAGTTTCCGTATTCTTCTATTTATACCGAAACTTGAACACTGTGACCCCATAACGCTAAAGACATTTGCATTAATAAAACAATGGCGTCATTATAGAACATATTTCAGATTCAGTGCACCATTTGACACTTTTCATCTCCGTTTGTAAATTAAGTTCACTGTCAGTATCCGCAGAAGTGCAGCATGACGTGTGTTTATTATTTTAGAAAACGTCTGCTCATCTGGAAGGTGGAACCGTGTCACTGCAAAGGGATCAGATTCATTCGTGTACAGTAGAAACTAAGTTGTGACCTGCAGTTTCCTGTATCTTGCTCTCTCAAAGGCTTGCTTCACGGCTGCACATTGGAACTCTCAGTTATGTAAAGCGAGTAACATTTTGCAAATACGTGTAGCTGGAGCTTTTCTTGGGAAACCCCTTGTATATATTTTTGGTGATTTTTCTGTCAGTAAATTTGTTTCAGGGGTCTTTAGATCCGTCTGGACATTCCAAGGTTGCTTAAGGACAGAATATCAAGTTTATCTTGCTTTAAGTGTTGGTATTACTTTTTGTAGCGTGTGAAAACTTTGTAAGTATGTGGCTTAAAGAAATTCTTCAGGAAGATGGAAGAGGAGACACAAACAGCATCATATTGGGAGACTGGAACAGCATTGTTGGAGATGAACCATATCAGAATATTGTTGGATCACATGGACTAGGAAGACGGAATCACAGAGGTCAAATGCTTATTGACTTTTGTGAACGAAATGGATTGATTGTTACCAACACTTGGTTCAAGAAGCCAAAGAGAAGAATTTACACATGGAAGGCACCTGGGGATTGGAAGAGGCATCAGCTGGACTACATCCTTGTGAAACATCGATTCAGAAACAGTGTGAAGGATGTGAAGACGCTTCCTGGGGCAGACATTGACTCTGACCACAACTTGCTGGTTGCCAAGTTCCGAACCAGGTTGAAGAAAATTATAGGATTTCGAAAGCGCAGACCCAGATGGGATTTGGAGAAGTTATATGCTCAAAGACAAAGCGTGCAAGAGACTCTAGAAGAGAAACTCGGTGCAATTGAAGGTGAAAGCGGAAATGCTGAAGCGCAGTGGAACGATATAAAAGAATGCATGTTAGATACTATCAGTGATTTGGTAGGTAAAGTTGAGAAGATAGCAAGAAAACCATGGGTTACACAGGAGATGATGAGTAAAATGGAGGAGCGAAGGAAATGGAAGAATGTCAACAATGAAGAAGGCAGGAGGAAATACAGGAGACTGAGGAATGAATTGAAAAGAGCCACGGACAGGGCCAAAAAGGAATATCTTGAGAAGATATGTAATGAGATTATGGAATTTCAAAGAACAGGCCGTTATGATTTGATGTACATGAAGACAAAAGAACTAGGATGGAAAGAGAATCATGGGATTCAAAATGTTGGCATCGAAGACTCCCAGGGGAATAGAATAGTAGATCAGAGGCAAGTGCTGAAAATTTGGGAAAATTATATTTCAGAACTATATGATCGACCTAATCGGCCAGAAACCTTAGAAGTTGAACCGGAAGAAGAAGTAGATACAGACGAGAAAGGACCATATATTTTACAAAGTGAGGTGGAAAAAGCTATCAAGGAAATGAGGAAGGGAAAGGCTACAGGAGATGATGATGTACCTGGAGATGTGCTCAAGTTACTGGGAGAAGGTGGTTTGAAAACACTGACAAAACTAATGAACACCATATATGAAAGTGGAGAGTGGCCCAAGGACTTTACAGAAGTTACAATGATTGCCTTAAAGAAAAAGACAAAAGCTACAAAATGCAGCGACCATCGCACAATAAGTCTTATTGCACATACAGCAAAGATAATAGCAAAGATACTTAAAAGAAGAATTGAAAGGAAAATAGAGGATGTACTTGGAGAAGATCAGTTTGGATTTAGAAGAGGAAAAGGAACCAGGGATGCAATTGGGATGATGAGAATTATAGCGGAACGAACTTTGGAGATAGATGAAGAACTGTGTGTTTGCTTCATAGACTGGCAGAAGGCATTTGACCGGGTAAACTGGACCAAATTAATGCAGATCCTGAAAGAAACAGGTATCGATTGGCATGAAAGAAGATTGATTAGCAAATTGTACATGGATCAGAAAGTTAGAGTACGACTGGACACGGGGGAGACAGGAAGTGTGCAGATTGGAAGAGGAGTTCGACAAGGATGCTGTTTATCACCAATTCTGTTCAACTTGTACAGCGAATGCCTTACCAAGGAAGCTCTGGATGGGCTCGGTGACTTCAAAGTAGGAGGGCAAATTATTCAAACTGTGAAATATGCAGATGACCTTGTGTTAATGGCTAAGGAAGAAACTGTGCTACAGGGCATGATTGATAGACTAATTGAAATTGGAAGGTGCTATGGCATGGAAATGAATGTGGAGAAAACAAAAGTAATGAAAATTTCGAGACAACCAACCCCAGTCACAATAAAGATAGACCAAAAACAAGTGGAGAATGTGAAATGTTTTAAATATTTGGGTAGCTTGTTAACAGATGATGGAAGGTGTACTTGTGAAATTAAATCCAGGATTGCCATGGCAAAAGCTGCATTTAGCAAGAAGAAGAATCTTTTTACCAGCAAATTGGACTTAAATTTGAGGAAGAAACTAGTGAAATGCTACATTTGGAGCATAGCTCTGTATGGGGCTGAAACATGGACACTTAGGGCAGTAGATCAGAAACATCTGGAAAGTTTCGAAATGTGGTGTTGGAGAAGAATGGAGAAGATCAGTTGGACCGATTATGTGAGAAATGAAGAAGTGTTAATTAGAGTCAGTGAGCAGAGGAATATCCTACATGAAATAAGAAAACGGAAGGCTAATTGGATTGGTCATGTTTTACGCAGAAACTGCCTTCTAAAAGAAGCTATCGAAGGAAAGATAGATGGGCGGATAGAAGTGACAAGAAGACGAGGAAGAAGACGTAAGAAGATGCTGGATGACCTTGGGGACAGAAGAGGATACTGTCATGTGAAGGAGAAAGCTCTAGATCGCATTAAGTGGAGGAATTGTTTTGAAAGAGACTGTGGACCTGTCGTCTTGACAGATTACTGATGATGATGATGATGATGTGGCTTAAGTTGAGAGAAGAGGAGAGGAGAGGCGAATAGAAGAGAAAGAGGAAGCGGAAGAAGGAGTGAGGAGGGAAGGGAAGGGAATCTTTCTTATAACTTCGTATATTTATACTGGGCTTAACGAGACTGCATCAATTCTAGAGATAATGTAACATCTGTGAGGCATGAAGATAATTGTGAATTAAGATGCAGTGTGGGTGTGTCCTATATAAATTTATTCTTAAGACGTTTCCCCGGATGAACTAGGAAAATCTGCGTAAAATATCACTCGAGAGACAGACGGTTGCGAAAGAAAATCTGAAATAGGAATAAAAGAGTTTGTAGGATATTACTGTATTGATTGCAATGAATTGGCAATAATTATACATTTTATACACGCTTCATTTTTCATACCTTATAATTTTTATTTGTGTTGAACAATAATAAATTACTGTACAAATGGAAGAATAGATTTACATAGAATGGTAAATATATATATATTGCTTGGAGCTAGTCTATTCGTCGCAATAAAACAAAAATGAAATCTGTATAAAATTAAAACACTTATAAAAATAAAAATTCACATAATTGAAATTCACCATCTTACATGTTATTGTATGATCATTAGGTAACATGGGTTAAGTATTATAATTACATACAAGCGTGATTTTTATACAAATGCATCTTCAGAAAATTGTTTTGCTTTGATATGATTTCCACACTAACGGTAAGAAGTTGAAGTCTTGCACAGATTGGATCTAAGAGAGCTTATGGTGGTATTGTGTTTACAATCTATGTAGTCTCGAACCCGCTTTCCCAGTAACAAATAGAGTTTCAATTCACTTAGTGCTTTTGCAATTTCCGTATTGTAATAGCTATAACAAAAACTGAGAAAGTAGGTTCATTATGTCAATGTACATTTTATAACGGATGCAGTTGGTGTACACCATCACAATTCTTGCAGGAGCATCTGCCGTTCGACTGTCCTCAGAACCAGTACAGAACAGTGCACTTCCAGTGCGTCTCATATAAACTTTCATGCGTCCGTCGCGAAATAGTTTGAAGCTTCGTCAGAGGGCCGATACAGAGCGATCGGGATTTTATGGCATCTGCTCACCAACGCATCCAGAAAGTCCTTGTTCCCGCCCCCTCAGCCTGAAGGTTGGCGGTCAGTGAACCTAAATAACGACAACGGTACAGCTGCCTATGTCGTGTTACTGCCCTCCGTTAAGCTACATCCAAGAACATACGTAAGCCTGCAATTCTAATAGGGGGCAGGGAGTTACCCTAAATTTCGAACAGTAGAGTTACATTGATCGTTGAAGACTAATTTCTCACGAAGTCAGAAATTGCATTTTAGAGAGCAGAGGAGCCACATTTTAAAGTTCTTTGTAAGATTTGAGGTTTTCACGGCGGTGACTATGATGAATGTCATCTCTTGGGACGGGGCGCCCTGTAGATATTATGTAAACCGAAGTTCTTCCGAAACGGGGGTTTACAGTAGATCTACACGGCGCCACATGGCAGAAGACGGCAGTCTTTATTTAAAGTTCTTTAGTTTTCTTCACAGCACAGCGAGTGCAGTCTGCAACACAACAGTGAACATAACTTAAGTGTAACGAGTCTGTATTCAACTCTTCCGCCTGAGAACGGGGTTACAAAAATATCTCCCTCTATAAGACAGATATATAACGGTTTAAAATTGTCCGATTCCCTCCACTGAAAATTTGCTACATTACGGGCATCATTTCCTGACTTTATGAAACGCGCCCAATTACAAATTGGGACTTAGGTTTCCTGAACTTCCAAGCGGTAAAATAAGAACTCAACCGATCAAGGACGGCGGAACTAAATTATATTGCATATAAAATATACTACAGCGTTCCAAATTCCGCGACTTGGCACCTGTAATTATAATTATGCAATTACGTAGCTTAACTGTCGAGGTACATTCTCCCCGCTATTGAGTGTATTACTAATGTAACGTTAAACGTTAACGTTTGAAAATAACTCAATGACGGGGTAAATTCTAGCATAGTTCAGTGCACGTCATTAACGTTTCTCCATATTCGTGCTTAGAATGGATCATTACGACTCTTCGTTAATGAAATTAACAATGATTATGAGCAATGTCAGTGTTTACTGGAAGGAAAGTAGAAGAGTTTGTTACTTTTATAGGACAAACTGCATTCTCTTATGCCGTTTTCCTTTATAGAAAAGCCTTAAGTTTCATGAGAAATGTAAAAGCAAATTGACCACCGTAGTTTGTCATAAAATGGCTTCATGTGATTTTAAAGAATATAAAACCCTCAAACTGACAAATGATTGAATCATTCAACTGAAACTTTCTGTATCGCTTTACATAACAGCTAATCCTCTGACTTTTTATATCTGTCTTTAGCATTTCATTGCATCTCTCTAAGCATCTATAATTGCAAGATTAATGTCAAATTTACATATGTAGTTTATTTCCAAGTATAGTTAAATTTTAGAATTAATTATCTTCTCTCACTTAAAGTAAAGTCTTAAATTTAGGAAAATGAGATTTTTTTGGAAGAAATACTTTGAACTTGTAAAACATGTTATGAAACTTGTTGATATTATGCCAGTTTCCTTGGGGCAATGCCAAAAATAGTATGAACATACGTGTATTACCGTTATTTGGGAAGTTGTCATTGTAACGGACATTGCTTATATACCTTCCATACAACAAATACGGAATTACTCGAATAAAGAATAATCCCAATATCTCAGATTTACTTGGTTTCTCGACTTTGTCCACCATTCTGTATTTCAAATACTGGATATTAAACGATGTTAGGAAGGCAGCAACCTACGACCTTCATAACTCCTCAGTATCATTTGGATTATCTTCTATTAAATATTAGGATATTCAGTGGCTTAAATATAGAACATGCGCGGTATTAATTCCTAAAATAATATAATATAAAGCAAGAACAAATGTGAAATTATTTCTTATGGATAAGAAAAATAATATTCAGTATGAAATGCTGAGAACTCTCCAACATTTCAAACACCGTATAAGACAATTAATATGAGATTAAAAATATATTGTTATTCCCTGAAAAGCAAGGAAGTAAAAGAAGAAGCCGTAAAAGAACTCTCATGTAATTGAATGTGTTTGCATAAGTACAATAAAATAAAATTTAGGTTTCATCCTAAATTAAATGCTCCATATTCGGAATAAAACATGTATGTTTTAACTTAACGTTTTAAAAAAGAATCTGATTTATTGACATATCTTTACCCTTAGTTGGATGGTCTGTTAGAAACTAAAAATAAAAGTGCCCTATGTAATAAGTCGGTGAAGAAGAAGAAGAATTATGTCTGTTATTATTGAGTGCTTTACAAATGACGACGGTAATAATACTCAAGGAACGTAACCAATATAGATTTTGTTGCCTCCGAAGATGTTATAGATGTCCTGCACCTTAGA
This sequence comes from Cryptotermes secundus, assembly GCF_002891405.2. Lineage (NCBI taxonomy): Eukaryota > Metazoa > Arthropoda > Insecta > Blattodea > Kalotermitidae > Cryptotermes > Cryptotermes secundus. The sequence continues at coordinate 868,427 of NW_019723917.1, read as the reverse complement.
AGAAATCAATGCTTAACGAGCTTTAAGCATCACGCGCGTGCCTAGCGGCCATCGCACCCTTGGGGAGCAATATATACATAGGGCTTAGTAATGAAATAGAGAATGCAGAGGTAGTTAATTGACAACGGAAAAACAATTTTCCTACAACAAAGAAATTAAATTAAAAATATCCTTTTCACGTTTACTACAGACAGGAGCAGGATTGTAGATATTTCTTTAGAGGAATAACTCTAAATTGTAGTAAGGTTTCTCTGTCGCCATAAAATACGTGAAGTTTTGGCCGTTATATAATAATGAATGCACTATTGAGTCATTCCGCTTATTATATCAAATTAATGGTCTTGCTGACCATCTTCAGGTATAACATTTAAAGTAACAAATGTAGGTAATATGATTTTGCTGAATATGTAGTATAAAATATAACCATTAATATATATAACCATATAACTTTCCTAATTGTTGTTGTAAAGTGTGAAATATACAGTTTTGGAGTTGCAAAAATACATAAAACTTACTATATATACACGTCGTGAATATATTTGGAGATATTAGAGTAGTGGTTAGCATTTTTACGTGGAACTTTGGTAATATTAATATATACCCGTGCGCAGCGTGGCTGCAGGTAATGTTAGGGCTGGTATGTTTAGAGCTCCATGTTCTCTTCTGTGTGTCTTTCCCTCGTTTATCTGAAATACATAGGAATATTGTCCTTTTTATGGATTTTAGGTCTCTTTGGTTTTCTTTCTTACATGTGGGTGTGTGGATATAATAGGTACTGATGCAGGCTTACGTTACTTGATATACACCGTTGTGGATCAGCATGTCTATTTTTTTTTTCATTTCTTGCAATGAAAAGTGGATGAGATATTGTTTCATGTTGTTCATATGTTACTTAAATCTCTGAAATATAAAATATTCGTATACTGTGATGTGGCCTTGATGTAGATTTCATGTTGATTCTTCCTGTTTACAGCGTGTTCTCGATTTAGCTTTCATGGAGACTGATAAGTGACTGAAGTGTGTGCTCAGGGTTCGCCTTTAGGTAAAGGGAGTGAAGGGATAGGCGGTGAGGAAGGGGTGGTTATGTAGGAGGTGTGGATAATCTGCTTCATTATTGTTATGAGGTGTTAGATTTTAGAATCATATCGAGTATAGGGCAATTCATATAAGTGTCATTCATTTTGTTATATCTACACCGGGAGATTTTTGTAATTGTTATGTAAGTGGCCTTTCTTTTGAATGTTGAGTATTTCCATTGTTTGGTCTATGGTGTCCTATGTGTGTTTAGTTGATAACATGTGTTCGGGTTATCTAGAGCTCGGTTTGTTACTTCTATTTATCTGTACGTACTTTTCCAAATGTGCTTGTCTAACATATTGTAACATGTTTCGTTACTGAATACGCCGTAGAGATCGTTAATTGGTTTATTGAACAACCTACAAATATCGGCTACAATTACTTATCACACAGTTGCGGGGTTTCACACTTTATAACCCTATGCACAAATCAGTTCACTCTGCCTTCAGTAGGCTACACGTTTACGGTCGGGGAGCTGTGTATCACTGTATCACACACTCCCAATTACACAATCACTCACACGTCCGGTTCTTCTTTCCGCGACGGCTGCTATACCCCAACTGTAGTCGGCTGACTGGAGAACTGTTGATAACACACTGACTCGTCGGCTTGCTCGGAACTCTCGGAGGTAGCTCGAGGACTAACTTCGGCGATGGCCACGTTACAACTAACTCGGCGACTGTTAATTTACAACTCAACTACTGCCCACATTACAACCGACTCGTAGCTGCTGTGAAGTTCCCTTATATAGCCGCAGTGGTGCCTGTTGCGTGCCACGTCACAGTAGGAAGCAGTTCCGCGTCACCGTGTTGCGCCACCGCGCGTTGCATAGCTACCAGGATGCGGGGACTCGGCTAACTTCGGCTCCGCTCGGCACGACACCGCGGGGAGAGTGGCGGGGTGATGACTCGCCTATTATGCGAACGCTACGTTACCGCCACGTGCCGCTGAGGAGGTAGGGGTCAACATGTCACAATATTTCAAGGTTCAGTCATTACATTTTGATTGATTAATTCCACTGTTATCGAGATTATATCTTAATAAATAAATGTCTTTATATTGTAATATTGGATTCGAAGGATATATGCACAGCTATGTTTTTTAACATTCTAGTTCTTACTCGAAGTATGAAACGTGAAAGTGGCCCGTTTTTATTTTGGTACGGGATAATGTTTGGCGTGGTTCGGTTCGTGTTTTCAAAGTATTCTTATAAGATAATTACTGTACTATTGTGTAGTATGCGTTTTATATGTTTTAGACCCTGCTCTCTGCTTTCGTTTGTGATGGGTTAGTGTTCATACGCTTGAGTATTCATTTAATTGCAGTGTTTTGTGTTGTTGTGGATGACAGGAGTCGTGTTTTAGGAGAGGTGAGTATGTATATCTGGGGTCTCTGACTGTAATAAACGTTAATTGATGTGTAAATTTGTAATTGTTATGACTAGGTAGATTAGTTTATTCTGTTTTTAACGATGAATTTGGTTTATGGGCGTATCGAATTAAGTACTTTTGGTGTGTTTTCAGTGCTTGTGTTGTGTGTGTTGTAAATAATTAATGTCGTCAAAATAATGAAAGTAGTCAGTGATGTGGTGCTTCATCAAGATGCTGAAAATTGTAATGTGTTCGAGATACTGAACAACTATTTCAGCTAGCATTCCCAACGTTGGGTCTCCCATTGTAAGTAAGCCCATTATTTTGTCTGTAATATTAGTTCTGAAATTGTATACAGTTTTGTTTCAGACTTCTGTTTAATAGTATTACGGTTCTTGTTTATATTGTGACATGTTGCGCAACGAAGGACCCCTACCTCCCCAGCGGCACGTGGCGGTAACGTAGCGCTCACGTAATAGGCGAGTCATCACCCCGCCACTATCCCCGCGGTGACGTCACGAGCGGAGCCGAAGTGAGCCGAAGTTAGCCGAGCCCCCGCAATCTGGTAGCTATGCAACGCGAGTCAACAGCGGTGACGTAACAGGATGACGTGGCACTCATTACGCAACAGGCAAGCACTGCGGCTATATAAGTGAGCTGAACAGCAGCTGCGAGTCAGTTGTAATGTGACAGTCGCCGAGTGTGTTATCAACAGTTCAGCAGACTACATTTGGAGTACAGCAGCCGTCGCGGAAAGAAGAACCGGACTGTGCGTAATTGTGTAATTGGGAGTGTGTGTGATACAGTGGTACATAGCTCCCCTACTGTAAAAGTGTAGACTACTGAACACAGAGTGAACTGATTTGCGCATAGGGTGAAACCCCGCAACTGTGTTATAATTAATTGTAGCCGTGATTTGTAGATTGTTGAATAAACCAATTAACGATCTCTATGGCGTCTTCAGTAACGAAACACGTTACAATATATTTCTGTTATTTGGCTATTATTGTCTAGGATATATTTTTAATGCTTTCTATAATCTGTGATAGGGGAATGTTTGTGATGTAGAATGAACATAGTTTCATGTTGTCGTTTATGTTCATTTCTTAAGTTTTTGGATGAGGCTAGTTTCTTCGGTATATTCAATGCAGTCACTTATATAACAGACAAACGTCACGTGTTGTACAACGGTACAGACATCTTAACTACATATTCACAACAAGATGCAAAGCATAACCATTACAGAAAAAATACTAAATTATCTTGAGACGGACATTGTTTCTCATATGTAGCTCTATTCAGGGGATTTAACTGCTCACAGCAGGAAAGTACAGGTTTTTGTATCATTGGTGTCACTTCTGCTACAAGATCACGTCATAAACTAAAATGAAAAGCATAAATTTATAATTGTATCTGTGAACTACTGCTTCCCAAAAACGCAATTATCCATGTTATATTTTCTCTATACGACTAAAGCAGTAGTGTAAAGAGGAACCCTTCTCACTTGCAAAAGTATTGATCTCCTGCTTTTGCACTTCACATTGCTTAGGTTCGTATCTGCTATTATTTGTACCGAACATTCGTTCAGTTGAACTGATATATCAAACTCACAATTCACAATTCATATGAATCGTAGGGACTAGTGAGACATTTTCTGGTTTTTACTGATATGCACAAATCTTGGCTAGCAGCCGACAAAGTGATATTGCATTGGAACATAATCCGACTTCTCTTTGAGAAGTTAGATTTATAATAGCTGCTTTCACGTTGATTCACATGACTCATATGAAAATTTATTTCTAATTGTTCACACTTAAATTGCAGGAACAGGTAATTATTTTGTGGCCTGTTTTGGTTCTTTAGATTTAATATTCATTATTTAGAAATTTTCTCAGTGAAAATTGTGAATATACAAGTATATTTCTTGCTTAACTGCACTGCTAGCACAAACATACTTGAATATGAAATGAATTTATATATTTTATATCATCTATAAGTGAAAGAATGACCAAGTTGAAACAAAAAAATACATAACTGCAGGGTCAGTTACTGTAAACTTTGCTTTATTGTAAACAAGTATGACAGAAATCTTAGGAAGATTAAGAAACGAATTTTTAAAATTAAAAATTAATAAAAGGTTTTACAAATTTTGTACATCTTGTGCACCAATAGACCCTTACTCAAAGTTTGATGTTTGTGAACTACATAAAGTTTCAAAATAATATGAGGCTGTCATAAGTTGTACATATCAAAGTGTTGGGAAAAGTTACTACTAAGTCTATTAACTCGCAGATCCTAAAAAGAAATTAGATTCTCAAAATGTTACATGAGTCCCAAACATGAATATGGAACAATAAATAATGACAATTTTTTAACGTTGCGTTACACTGAAACATTCGATTTTACAAGGTGTTTTCACACGATACAAATCATCCAATACAATAGGGAGACAAAATTTCCTTATATTATATTCACGGTAATCTCAACACTTTCTTCAAATAAATTAAATAAACCACTCCTCTCTTACATATTTTATTACAGCTCTGAAGAATTTTCAGCAGTAAAATTGGTACTGGGTTACCACAGGAAATATAGGCCCATTTGCGTATAATAGCAAGTCACTGTGTAAGTGGCCTTCGGAGACCCGTTTCTTACTATTTATGTCACATTTTACATACAACTTAATTCTTTCCTTTATACAGTTTACATTGGAAACAAATGATTACATATAACAGTGATCTGTTTTTATATTACCCGAAATATCCGAACAGTTGTTATTTCCGATTGATATTAACATACAAGGATATGCCTTTCTTGAGAGAAATACTATTAAGTAGGAATTGTAGTTAAATGAAATGGAAGTCATCTCAGTATCTCACCTCTTCTTCTGGAAATGAAGACATTAAAATTATTAATGATGTCGCTGAAGTAGATGCATGAAACAGTATTGGTCAACAATTTATGTTCCTTTTCAGGAACAACTGACGTAGTGTAAGCAGACTTGCTGACGTAGCTCACTTAAACAAGATTTAAAAGTCGCTTATGTCGGATTTAATTTTATTACAAACATAGAGATAACGGTCAACTTCAGGAGACCTTATTCACTTCTCAAAATTACTCTATTTTCTGGAATTTAATTCTTCTGTCACACAGAACTTTAAGCATATGTAAGTTTATTTAATTATTTATTCCCTGCGTATATATTAGCCAATTATTTTCTTCTGTGTTTGGTACAGTTCTGTTTTAAAGAGGTTATTTCATAACGTTACAGCATTATTGAACCAATGATACTGGAAAATATATTAAATGAACATATGCTCGCGGGATTAGTCTGAGATTTGTGATTTCACTATCAGGTTACTTTAAACAGCATTCATTATCTTGAAAGATATATTCCCATACAAGAATGTATCTTTACGTAATTTCATTTTATATAATATTACGATTAAGCTGCTTGTTGTTCATCATTCTTTCCGTGCCCTGGCACAGCGGAATGTTCTCTCCTTTTGTCTTACAAAATATTTCTTGCATTTACTTCGTATCTTATTTCTTACTTCAAGCTCTTCATTTTGAATTTTTCATTCTTATTTCTTATGCCATACAATATCAACTGGATGCGACATTCCACTTAACTTTAATCTGTTTCGCTATTGGTAAAGAATACGTGAAAATTTCTTGGCTAAAATCAATTTGAATCTTTTGCATTCCTTTCGTAATATTTATTTAGGCTTTACTTCCATGTTATGGTTATAATGAAATGAAAGCACGATATTCTCACAAGATTAGTTTTGCCGAATATACATATCTGAGGCGGAATGTTTGGACATTTCTGGCTTCCTAAGGTGCATCTGATGTACATGTCTTTCCTGGAACTGGTTCTGCTTCCTCGCTCAGAGGAGTTGTTTTCACAATACTGACAGAATTTTTAGAATTTTGTGAGATTATTGGCGACAAATGGGACCAAATCGGGGAAACATCGAATGCATCGTATGGATTCGATTCCAGGAGTCGCCTCTGACCTTAATACAATGTGTTAGGAAACGGTTACGGACTTTGACAGGGCAAAAATATTCCAGTCTGTATATATCCAGAAATCAGTGCCTGATGAGACATGGGCCAGTTTTGCAGAACGCACTGAGAGATTAGTATGCGTCGTAGTCTACATTTATTTGCATATGTAGCGTCTGTTTCTGTAGACTCAGTATGTACACTACTAAGGAGAAAGCAATGGTAGCAGGTGTTGTGATACCCATTCGATTTGAAACCCGTTTAATTTGTGCACGGGAAATTGCAAATATGCATTTCATGTATACCGTGCCGATTGAAATTCTCAGGAAGTACGTCGCCTCTGCGCAGAATCCATCACACAATTCATTCACTAAACCTCACCAGCGACTGAGCAAATCTGGGTCCTTTACTCTAGTGGCGTCCGATCGCGGAAGGCCTTCATCAGTTCGAACTCCCCGAAGTAGAACTGCTCGTATTGAGATGATTGGAAGAAGACACCATATCCCAGAACCGGTGTGTGAAGAATTACAAATGCTGAGGATATTGGCGTTCCCCTTATCTGTAGAATTCTCCACGAAGACTCGCTTTACACACACCACTTCTAGCCAGTGCAAGCCCTCAATCCTCCTGACCATCGTGCAAGAGTGGAGTTTTGCCAATGGCTTCTCGCAAAATGTGTTGTAAACTCACAGTTTGTAGCTAACATCCTATTTATTGGTGAGGTGGGATTCACAAGTGACTGTGTCGTGAACTTTCATGGTACACATAACTGGACGGATGACAATTCCCACACCACAGTGGCATCGAGACATCAACATCAATTTCCCATAAGTGTTCGGGTGGGCGTCTTAGATGATCAGCTCTTGGGAGAAGTTTACCAAACTAAGTAAGTAACAGGTGCAGTGTATCATCGTTGTATGGTGAATAATTTACCACTAGTCTTAGAACATGCACCAGTTCTTAAAAGAAAACACGATATTGTTCATGCAAGATGGGGCACCGCCTCCTGTTCTCCGCATTGTGAGGCAGCCCCTGAACAAGGCTTCTTCATGCATGATGGGGCACCACCTCATGTTCTCCGCATTGTGAGGCAGCCCTTGAACCAGGGTTCTTGATGCATGATGGAGCACCACCTCATGTTCTCCGCATTTTGAAGTAGCCCCTGATCTAGAGCCTCGATTTGCAGTGGATAGGGCGTCGAGGCCCAGTCAGCTAGCCTACACGACCTTCTGACCTTAGTCCTCTGGTTATTTGGCTGTGGGACACCTGAAGACTTCGGTATATCCAGCGCCTATCTGAGGTACCTCTACAACCAGTAGAAAATTCGAGTGAAACGACAGAGTGCACATCTACATGCGACGAAGAGATAAGTGTCTGTTGAACTGGATGGGAACGACGCCCATACTTCAACAGACACTGGTTTCTGGACATGTCTGCTGGAACTTTTTGCTCATTTAAGTGAACACTACACCCCTTAAAAAAAATGTAAGTTTTTAAAACTATTGAAAATAAAAAGTACTAAATATTTTGTTAACCAATTCCTCGAATACAGGAGCAGAGTCAATTCCTGAACGTAGTATAATTAGTATAATTCAGACAATGGACCAATTATAACAAAATGTCCGTATCTAATATATGCACAATTCTTATAAACATTTAAAGAATTAACGTGAAGCCTACCATACATGTGTACAGATGGTGGGTGTAGATGAAACCTTGCTCTCATTTCACAGCATGTTTCCGAGGCGTTTCTATTTACATGATTATTTGTATTCGCAAAACATTATTTGTTCCATTATCATCGTTTGATTTCACTTCACAAAAACACTTTGAGTTTTGTGTTTAGAAATTAAACGAGACAGTAGCTGATTTCAATTTTTACTGAACCGAATGAACAGTTACTCACAATAGTCAACTTGTTTGTTTATTTGTAGTTAATTCAGCGATGTCAGTGTAGCCAGTAACGAACTAGAGAGAATCTGGAAAACAGCGGCGCTGGCATAATTAAGATGGTACTCCGGCACTTCTCTGTAGGCATTGAGGAAAATCGGTATCCCAGCCAAGATTCGAACCGGTACATTCCGAATGAAACTCAGAAACACTAACGGTCACGTGAGCTACTCCTATACCATTTCTTAGTCTCCATTATGATCACTAATTTAGAATACATGTTATGATTCCCTGAAGAAAATATATGTTTAGGAGATGTTTATTGTAAAAACGTGCGGCAGTGAATCACGTACGAGTTGATGTGGGACAACGCATCAGTTCGCGTTTATCTTCAGTATTCCTTACATTTTAAAGTGCGGAGCTCTAAATTTGACAGCCCAGCAGTGCCAGTCCAAGTAGTTTCCAAAAAGACAAGCTGACGTCTGTTTCTATGAATCCTGATCTCTGAGTTCGGTACAGTACATCGGTCGGTATCTTAGAGATCTCTTTGAAGACGACGAATCAAATCTGCGAGGACTTTATGAGACACTTCCTAAAAGCGAACCAGGCGTCCTGTGAGACGGGACAGGAGAACATACACGTATAAGAGACAAGCAATAATGCTCTGAATTATTTTCGAATACTGGCATTCCTGGCAGGTTTCTCATAGCTTTCCTTAGCATTTCTACATAAAAAATTTTATACTGCTATATTAACACTGCTTAATTTGACGCTCTCTCCAAATCCTTTACAAACAGGGTGATCTAGAAATAACGCTTTAGACTTGTATTCGGGAGGTGCTCTGATGCAATCTCGGGCGGGACATCTGCTACTCCGACTGAAGTTCTTCGTGGTTTTCATCAGTCTCCTCAACAAAAATCCGCGGCAGTAAGTCGTTTTTACCACAATCGCTTCCTTCCGAATCACCATTCATCAGTCACCCTACCATCCGAGGCAACATAGGTTCCATACTTAAATTCTTGTTTAGTAACAGATGCAGCCTATCGTGGTTCCTCTTTCCTACTCGCTGTGTCATCCACCCTTACATATCCTACCCCGTTGCTAAAACGAATTAAATTATTCCATAACGTAACTTCGTAAATTTCTTGCTCACAAACGTAAGCAATGCGAGATGAAAACTTACGATCTTTCGGTTCTTGACGTCAGAGACCACAGAATACCTTCAAATTTACGTTACTTAGAAAGTGTCATTAATTAAGTAAGTTGATATCTGAATCCCTGCATTGTTTCATTAACATTTCTAATTGAAAAGATGACGTGGCATTCTTGATTTTCAGAAGGATTCCCTCTTTCGTGCAACAAAAGAGGTGCATTGTGGGGGACGTTTTCCTGCAGTCTCTGTTCCCAAGAAAAATATGTCATTGTGACGTTTATTGGACGCATATCAAGTACCTTTCTTTGTCATTCTAGTACACTTTATAAGGAGCTTCGATTATTTGTCATGCAAAATTAGTGACATTATTCGCTTTATGTAGAATGAAGAAACCTGATAACATATTTACATGGATAATTTTCCATTGTTAATCAAGGAAGTTGGTGGCCGAAGTGGAGAATCAGAGGCTCCAGACAGTTCACCGCAAGATTACCTGCATTAATAATGTTCGTGCAGAACAACCTTTCTTCTGGCCTGTTTAGAACACAATAGGTACGGTTGAGGTTCAAATAGTATCGTCTTTTTTTCTTTGGATTAGTGAGTTTTTTTAACTTTGTCCAACGTCCAGTACTCTAAATAGCAGAAGGTTTCGCAAACTGGATCTGTCTCCGTACTCAGGCGAACGGGCGGGAGGAATCTCCTCTGTTGCCTCCATTTGGGAATCACTGTCTTTAGAACACCACATGAAGAGCAACGTCAAAAAAGGCGGTATTCCCGGATGTTAGACGCAGTCGTCAGATCCCTTTAGAATCGACGCTTACTCTTAGCGTAATTTTCCGCGCTGGTTTACTTTCTTATGTGGGTCTTATTGTCCCTTTGCGGTTGTTCTTACGCGATCTTTGCACTGATGTGTATAAAGTGAATGAATAATGGAGACTTCTCTGTCTGTTTCTTTAACATTATTTATATGAACTTCATATTCGTAAGACGACTCTGCTTACAAAGAAATGGGTAATGACATAAAATATGCATTTAATTACAATTTGTAGTTTATATGATAATTGTTCAAGTACCGCGTATATCTGTAAAAACAACACGAATATCTCAGTTTCGCATAATATCTCTGCAGCTAGCTTTGTTTGCGAATAGCAATATTTATGATTTTACAAAAGTAATACTTCTGCCGTTTTTTCGCCAAAAATAAATACATGCCTGCAGTGAATGTACAGCAATGTTATTGAAGGACCCACATTATAAAATAATGAATTTGGAAACGTGTGTACTATAAAATGGAGTGCACAGTGTTTTCACATTTGTTCAGAACTGAGATTAAAATGGTTCAATGAAACATTGTGTTGGCTGCGGTTCTGAGGCTGGCGTGTTACTCTTTGTCAAAATGTTAGTCCTATGCACCAGCTCGTGACTGCTTTGCACAACATAGAATGCAAAATAAAATTATGTAGAGATGAAAACGTACAAGTCGCCATTTTATCGCCTTGAACTGAACAACCAAGCTTTGAAGACTTCCGTGTATAAAAATACAATTCTCTTGATTTTGCGTTGCGAGAGCTGTAAACTTACACCCACGCCGTACATGGTACACATTCTAAATCCTTTGTGAATCCAGGCTTCCTCAGTTTATAAGTTTTTGTCATTCATTTTCAGAGTTTGTGAACAAGTTTTGTGTACGGAAGAATTTTGAAGATGAAGAAATGAATTTCATTTAAGGTTTAAATTATATATTTCTCTACCTAATAATTATGAAAAAGATTTCACCATTGTTGATATTGTCACTGAATGATACAATCAGGGATTGTGCCATAACTTAAACCGTTAGTGGCCGGGTTCCTACTGCTGCGGCCCGGGTTCGGTTTCCATTAAATCACGCAGGATTCGTGGTAAACAGAGTGGAAATGGGGCACGTTTCCTCCAAATACTTAATTTCTCTAATTCTTATTTCACAAAAGATTCCATGCCCATTAATCACACTATCGCCGACGTATATACGTGTATATTATCGATAATGAGAACGACTTCAAATGAACTTAAGAAAATCCGAAAAGTTTGTCTTTCTTCGGTAGCTGAAATCCAATTAGCAAGAGACGGAATGCGAAGATTTATCTCCGCCACTTTAATCCCTATTATTAGCTACTTCGATACCGTTCACATACTATAATATGTTTGGCAAATGCTCAGTTTAATATTCTTCTTCCAAAGTTTCTCTTCACGTGAGTATTAGCAGCAAGAATTTTGCCTTAATATCTTGTTTCCTCCATATATGGTTCATGTTACATCAATCACATCCTTGACCGTTTAGTGACCAGAACAATACGGGGCGAACTCTACAAACCGCCAGTCTTCTCAATATGCAGTTCTCTTCCTCCTGATACACTTTCTCTTGAGGCGTATTTCAGTGAGATTTAGACAGGAGAAATGCGTTAGTCGTACACTCTTTCTTCCTGAAGTCCTGTACTGTATCTCAGTTGGATAACTTAGGCACCATGAACAGGACCATTCTGTTACCTAATAAGAAAATTATTATTTGGTAAGCGCTGTTGCCATGCTGTTACTTCCCTGGTGAAAACTACGAAACATCGCAGATATACAGGAAGGATTTCTACTTTGTTGACCTATTTCCCGACTCTGCGCTTCGCGGCGACCGGTGCACTGCCGGCTGCGAGGCGCAAAATTGCTTATGATTCAGCATGCCTGATGGCCGATACGTTCGGAATGAAGGCAAGTCCTTATCTCTGACTATTTATGTATATCTGAAAGTGAAAGCACTTTTCGTCAGAAAAGAATGTCATTTGCAGTCGATCTCACCTTCGATGACAGACTGCAGAAACCAACTTCAAAAATGAACTCTGTCAGCTGCAACGCGCGGTTGCAAGGCGTGGATTTATGTTGCTTTATACGGTCTAAACTTCAACAAATATATTATCTTTCTTGCACTAAACTCTGATATTCCAATCTATTGAGCTAGATATTTCTGTTATTTTCTACATCTTCCAACTTCTCCTCAGTTAGCACTCGGCCCTTATGTTTTTGTCTCTTGTCTATAGGTTTCGTCACACAACGTACTTAACACAGGTGTCATACAGAAACACGCGTTGCTCCGAAGTATACCGCCCCATGACGTACCACTCTGTTCACTGACTGTACCTGAGAACAAACGGCAAATGCTTACCGTTGACAAAACACTAGCAAACTCGCACGCATGAACCGCTCTGCTCGCCGTGAAACATAATGCCGTCAAAAGGTCCACAAAATTAGTAACGTCCCTTAATTCCAAACGTTATCGGCCATCAGGCATAGTGATTGATCGCAATATTTTATGTGCCTTTCAGCCGGTGGTAAACCGGTTGCCGTGAAGTGCAGAGTCGTGAACCAGTTAACTTTGTTAAACACTCTCATGTTTTGTCCAGAAACGAGTAGAAAACGCTTCACTGGAACATCCGAGATATAAATTGTATTGCATTTTATTTTGGTTTATATAACGAAGTTCTTAGAACTCAAGAGTATATCGATTCGTATGACTGAACAATGTTGAGTTGGAAAAGAAGGTGTCGTGTCCTAATTTAAGCCACTATCCCAGTACTTGCCTAGATGTACGGAGGAAAATCAACGTCAGTCAGGGTATTCTGTGCCCCGGCCCAGCTTCAAACCCGACACGTCCCAAATACAAGTGGACTTGTTCGGCGGGTGGACTGCATCTTGTCGCTTTGTTAAGTACAGCTTTTGGGCTATATAAGATTTAAGCAGCTCTGATATGTTGTTATGAGTTGCGAGTAGGACTTTTGCGGGAGAACGCCAAAATAATCTTCTCAGAGTGCACCGTCGTTTAGGGCGTGCCACAGACATGGCTTTATAACTACTACATTTGTCGTGGAGTCTACAATGATACAGATTAAGCCGGTGTAAGTTAATTTGTTAAGCTCTGAATTGATTGCTGAAATGCTGACGGTTCTTAGCAATCAACGGAGTTAAAATGGCTTCAAACCCATAAAACAAAGACAAAAATCAAACTGTGGTTTTAGTCCGCAAGCGAACTTTACCGACAGAGCGACGGCCGCTTTCCGGCGAAGTTGGTGCCTACTTTAGCACATAGAGGATGCCGCGTGGTCAACGCAACGAATCCCCACGGCCATTAATATCGGTTTTCTAGACCGGAGCCTCTATTTCCTTGAAATAGTTCTTCAATTATCATCACGAGGCTGAGTGGACCTCGTTCCAGACCCACTACTTCTCAGAAAATCTTTTAGCACCCGGGAATCCAACCCGGGACCTCCGGATCTCTAGCCAGGAACTCTGAACACTAGACCACAGATGCTGTCCTTCAATCCCATAAGCTAGTTATTAAAAGTTCATGTTTGCTGGGATGTAACACCGTGTAATTTTGAAGATAGGAGTCAGTGTTTCGGGGGAGTTTATGACCTCTGTCTTCAAGGTAAAAATATGGAATCATTGGTACAGTTCTACCAAACTACACGTCAGCATATCCAAGAAGAAAATGGCTTTCATAATCACGACTGTGAGAATCTGAAGTCTCGTAATTATTTAGAGTGCGAAATTTATTTTGTTTAGCAAGATTATATTAAAATAGCTGGCATTCGAGTATGAAATACTTTTCATTTGTGAAATATTTTGTTGACATACACGTACACTATGACGATGAAGATTTCTGTCTTCTGTGGTATAATGTCGTTCAGCCCGATCAAAGTGAACCGACGTTTGGGAATAACCTGTTGCGTCCATCTCCAAGGTTGAAGAATAAATAAAACTTGCTGCCTGCTTCATATCAGTTTCGCGCTTGGTCACTCTTCAACTGTGAAAATTGTGGCGACATGTTTCTCCGAAACGTCAGTTGACTTGTAATACAATACACGGCGTATCCCGGGAGAGAGAACTTTTCATACCCACCAGTGTGAGAATTCAAATCATATATTTATTTAGTTGTTTAATGACATAAAAATGTTTGAGACGTTGAGTAACGTTCAGAGAACGTATAGAAGCGTGAATTAATAATTATCTTACCCGGTTTGAGGTTCAGTTTCTCAGAACAGTAACAGAGGAAGCTATTGAAATGCAGTCCGAATAAACATCTTCTGATGTTTACTCCAAGACTCTAGTACGGACATGCTGCACACTGAACCGGAAAACTCGGTTTGACGTAATCACGATTCATATTTACTTATTTCGTAACCTGTTTTTGTGAGTCCACCGGATGACTCCGTAATGTGAGCAATGAGCTAGCATGCACACTGCTCAACCCTGCGCTGAGATATTGCAAGACCGTACGGGGAAACAGAGCTTCCAGTCCTTCTTGGTACCTCACTTCACTCTCATTGTTATGATTACTGGTAGGTAGGATGTAGAACATTAGTGGGACAGATTGAAATAAATTCAGTTTAGCCAATACTGGAAAATGAATTTGTATTAATGTGTAACAACCGCAGAAAACACATCTAGAACAAAAGAAAAAGAAAGGAGGTTCGTGCGAACGCGCATGAGGCGAAGGTGCACAGGGGGTTGCTATGATGTACATAAAATAACGCGCTGTTATTCGCAACGGAGAGATAAGGGCAATGTAGAAATCGCGATTACGGTCTGCTTCTGAATTTTGGTTTCACTAACAGAGACGCGATTTGTGAGTGGAAAAAAGGGAAGTTGTCCCTGTGCTTAAAGAATTAAGATGAAAACGTATGGGGCCGTGGATGTGTACTATTTCCACGTTTTCTTGACCTCGGCACTAGTTGGAGGTGAATGTTCAGCTTCACGTCTTGGCCGCTTTACCTCCCGGGAAAAGAGCCCCCGGTACCCATTGGATAGGAGGCTGGATGGGCCCCAGAGCCGGACTGGGTGACTTGGAGAAGAGAAAATTCTTGACCCTACCGGGACTCGAACTCCAACCCCTCGGTCTAGTCCGTAGCAAGTCGCTATAGCGACTGCGCTACACCGTCTCTGCTGTGAGTTGTGGAGTCCTTTGAAACAATTCAACATATATGCCCCACTTCCACAGTCCCACATACTGCGTTGGTAGCAATTCCAGGAGCTTTTCAGCGAGAGTGCGCATCCCTCCGTAATATTTTCAAATTATGCAGATGTGGGTGTAAGTCACATTATGACTTCTCCGCATGCAACAATTATACAATTACATTCTCGAAAAAATCTGCAGCCAGTCTTGACTTACATATTTCGACTAATAAGTGCCGTAGCAAAGAGTACTCTCTTATGTTTATGACGCCGTGTAATCTGGCAGAAGTTTACCGACTTCCTGTGAATCATCGGTAAAACCTACCAGACTACATGGCATAAGTTTCATTATGTTTTTCTTCTATTTTATTTTCTCTCCTAGATTTGTACGCGAAATTTTCGATATACGTTTGTCGTGAATCTCTCGTATGGTCATTGGAATGAATTTCATTGTTATTGATGTAACTTTATAATCATATAACTCAACTCATTATGTACTGCCATTGCATTGTATTCTCATACTGCCCATTGCTTTCTGCTTTCATATGTTTCTAGTTCTGCGCTCGGAGCAGTTGTTGTTGCATTACTTCACTTATCCCATGCTTGCAGAGAAATGTAGATATCTGGGCAGTAGCAGGTAACTTGAGAATATTTAAAATTTAACACCATGTTGACCGCCACGTGCCAACCGTTGAAGTTTGCTTGTAAGTATACAAGAATTGCGCTGCCAACCGCGGAAGTTTACAGCAGAAGAAAACCCATAGCCTAATATGTAAGGTTTAAGTAAATATGTAATTTGAATTTCCATTTGATTATAACTGTCCGTTGTTCCAAATGTATCTATGAAATACGGTCTTATAAATGCGCGAAAATTCCAGCGTATGTTTCAATCGAACATATATCAAATATATGCATTCTCTCAGCTTGACATGTTATCGAAATACGAAACATGTTAATGACGACGATTATGATGATGATGATGATGATGATGATAATAATAACAGCAATAATTGTTTGACAAATGTTAATATGTATGTAAGATTGGAGGTTTTCACGGCGGTGACTATGAAGAAAGCAGTCTTCTGGGATTTGGCACCGTGTATATGTGATGTTAAATGACGTTTCGGAGGAACGTATCGCCTCCATCTTCAGGATAGAAGGAAAAATATAAGAAATCGGCAAGTGAAGAGACCGTGAGAACAGGTAAAAGCAGTCTGCTTTCTTCATTAATAAGCAGGTCCCGAGGAATGTCATATCCACATTGAAAATGCATGTTACCCATGAAGCATTTACCATGGTTTGTGGAATAATGTTAAGCTTGAAACATAAGGGATAACAGGAACCTAACGTACAATTAGCTACTAAAGCCTACACTGTCTGATGTATCGAAGCCAGATTCTACAAGACTAATGCTACACAAAGGAACTGGCATACCTCTAAGAAACTGATCCCATTAATGATTAACATCCATCCGCTGCAATCGACAGGACCAGTGAATGATCAGTGTTTTAGAAGTGTGGGGATTATAACTACTACATTTTCAATTAATTGTATTAATTGAATATCTCATTTTGATTATGTACGCTCGTCGTAGCTAAATTATAAATTAATTTCAAAATACTTTGAATTATAAAACTGGTGACACAAATTTAATATATATGTATATATATAAAATACAAGCATAACACTTGATGTATAAAGAACTCGTATTTTTCACGGAGACAACACTGAAAGGTTTTGCTTAAAGATACATAAATACAATATCAGTTTTCCTTTACATAAAATAATTACTGAAACCAAATTTGAACAACTTTTTTCTGCAAATTTAAGACACAATACACATTCGTGCAATACAGAATACAAGTATGTGCAATAATGGAAGTACTGATTTTAAATATACGCTGAACATCAAACAGTTGAATAATAAGTCCCATGACGTTTCATGGCAATAGGAAATTATAATACAATAGTTATACAATAAAATGTATGAAGTACAAACCGGCAGGTCGTGCCGTACCAAGAATCTTCAATAACTGACCCACTCACACAATATACACGTACACGTATGTCATTCACACTCCCACTACCGTCCATTTTGAAACAAAACTGGCAGGATTTTTACATACATGTTATTATTCTCTCTATTGGTTCAGAAGACAGTGTCTTCACCTCTGGGCATATGCGTGCAGTGCCAACTAACTTTCATCCATACCAGTTCGGTTCCTGTACTAACCAATATAACATCTCTTATGAAATCACAGTAAAAAATTCTACAAATTCTGGTCCAACTGTATTTTAAATATACAAGTTTGCAAAATATATTTTTGATTATTACTATTTATATTATTATTTATGTTTATTATTGACAAAGTCACAGTACTTAATTAAAATTACAACTAAGAATGAAGTGCCCTCTGAAGCTTTATATGACGAGATTTATATTACCTTAATTTTTACAATGTATCGATTTTAACAGTTAGTAAACATACTGAGAGGCCCCAGTGGGCTGTTTCTAATTTGTGAGTCACATAATGATCGGTTGCAAAATTGTTCAAGAAGTCTACCTAACTATTTATTTAAGGTTGGTGCACCTTGATAAAAACTTAACGTGATAATATTCTTATCTGCATTGTTGCTGATAATTTAATTATGCAAGATTTTTCATTTGTTCTTGTCACAACAGTGAACACTACATAATGTACATTTCCCTCTGTTCTAACGCAATACTTCTACTTATTGAACTAATACGGTTGTTGAGCTCTGTAAGCCATCTTAAAAATGTTCTTATTGATATCGGTTATGTCATAAGCGTCAGGCTGCTTGCTTGTCCAACATCAAACAGTTAAAATTAGAATAATTAATGCGCTGTTCCGATGTGAACCGATTGGATCGGCAAGGGGCAAGAAGCTGCTGCCTTCTGTCACCCACTCATAAAATAATAGTAGAGAAAACCTGGTTGCAATATTTCGCTTGTCTTCCCTTCAAGCACATTTAGGAAACGTAAGTGCATGTTACAAATTGCATGGAATTTTATTTGATGACACAAAACTTAAAGGCAGTCTTGCATTTTGTTATATTATGTTCTCGAGGTTCGTCAGAAAGTTTATGTTAAAAGGTCTATATAACCCTGTAGACTGCGTTATATGGAATTTATTTTAACGTAGTTCTAGAATTGTTACTGAGAAACAACTAGTTAAACGCCAACTCAAATTTTAGAACCGAATAATTTTAATCTTTCTAAAAATTTAAGTAATTTAGTTAAATTCAGTTTGGAAACGGTACCTTAATATCTTACACCTTGATATCGTGAGACTTAGAATAACAAAAAAGCAAGTTTCTGCTGAAAGCCTTTCCACATAAATGAAGGCACATTGAGGGGATATGTTATGCAAAATTTTTAATTATTTGGTCAGGAAATATCTGGTCTAATTTCCCCTTGTTATTTAAATTTATACTCTTTAGTCGTCTATGTTAGAATTAAACTTGACTTTTCTATATAACTGGACCCCTAAATGTGGCGTGATATTAACATACTACTTCTAATATATTATTATTTTAAAATTGGAGTACGATTTGATCACATCGTTAAACTGAGTCACCTGTTCAAAAGGTGAATTGATACAAAACTTATCCCATTATTCAGCTTAAATATTAATGACCAGTTTGGTTCTGATCGCTATCACTGGCAGTGTCGATGGGGGCCTCACTGCCGCCCTCTGACATTTCTCGATACGAATCTCGCAGTGTTTTGGATTACCTGGAATGTGCTAACAGTATAGTTCAATGAGGACGAATATTCTGTACTGTGTATGGCGCGTGATGAATGCTGAAGAATGTTCGAGTGATTGGCCGACAGTTTTGTTACTTAATGTACCTTTTGCATGAAGGATACGTCATTGTAGTTCCGTGTTAGGAAACGGTTTCGTAGATTATTTTTGTGACAGGATACATGTTCCTCATCCATCAACTTAAATTTTATGAAATATAAATTGGTGGTCAACGTGTATTTAGACAGACCAGAATGAGATCGTGTTGGGTATTTTGCTCAGCGTAGTTAGCAGGAGAGATTACAAGCACACGAATTCAATTTATACCTAGAGAACCAGTTTACTCATCTGGGAAATAACTCCAGCATGATTAAAACCTGTAATAATAAGTGAAGCGAAGAGCCAACATACTTCGAAAGGTAACTTTTGCTCATTTTCCGCACTAAATTATGTCTTTCCCATAGCCTTAAGTATAATTTTTAGACGATTTCGCAGATGAAATTCAAAGTAGGTGCAGAGTGTTTAATCAAGTATTCAGTACTGGCTTTGTATTTTGCTATTAACTTTCATATTTTAGTATTTTCAGAGTTACATTTTCATCAATATGCCGAAAAATTGTGTAATATTTGAAAGAGCGTTTCTGAGTTTTAAACATTTATTTAAACGAAACAAATATCACTTGAACATTTTCAGCCCTCGCCAAAAATTACTGTATAATTCCAAGTATAGACAATGTTACGACGTGCATGTGTGTTAAGCAGTCCTGCAGACGATGTGCAGCTCAAGCCAATTACTGAATGTTATGCGTGTTCCTATTTGTTCACAGTAAAACCCTGTAAATTAATCCACAACTAGGAGACGCAATTTTGCTTCTTACTGTTCACATTTTACATATGGATTTCTACAAAGTTCGTGTTATTTCGATCATTCAAATTTCCGTGTTCTTTCCAAAGATGCAGTTCCTTATATTTATAACATGAAGCTTATACGTACATGTTCAATTCTGATTATGTTTGTTCTATCGGTGATTACATCAAAATTGTATAACTGATCGTTAAGTCAGTCTGATTTAAATACAAAAGGATCCATGCCTGTAAAGCAGCCCATTACACTTCGGCGTGCTTCAGACAGTCCTCCTATTTCTCTTTTATTACTAACTAATTCATCACAAAACTATTTGGTGCATGATCACGCCATTTGTAAATCGCATTTGTAAAAAAAGACCGCTGATATCTGCTTTGCCAAATGTTTGCATATACTGCAGCATTGGCTTCTACATGTAAAATTATCTGGAGAAATGTCTCACTCGAAACAGTTACCTTTTGAAAATGCAAGTAGGTGTTAGTTGGTTGTGGAAATCTGTTTTATACGTACACTAAAGCAGACGTATTGTTCTGTGCATGACATGTTTGGCCACACTTGCTTAATTCATGTGCAAGCTATACAGAACAAGGGTCTGATCTCTATATACACGTAAGCTATATTAAGAAAATATTTCGGAATAATGTACATACATATGTTTTAACTGATTACATAACATAAATAAAAGCAGCAGCAATAATAATAATAGTAATAATAATAATAATAATAATATGAAAACAAATATCACACATAACTATAATATATGTATTTATAGTTTAAACATATAAATACTCGTACATTATCATAACATGCTGAAGCACGTTTGATCAAGAACTCTTGTATTTTCAATCTTGTAACCCATTTATAACGACCATCGTTATATGTGTAGAATGAAGTTTAAAAATTAAAAAACAACACCCTACAAGACTTCAATATGTGCCAGTGGTTCATGCGCCTCATTTAAGGCCCTTCCGTATAGCGGGTGGTGCAGAAATTCAGAAATGTCTAAGCTAGAGTACTATGTTGAAGAGAGCGGTACTCGCCGTAAGACACTTGCGTTACAAACTGCGCCCAACGTGTTAATACAAATATTACATTTGATAAATGCATTTTTTCTTTCTATCACCACAGTGGATGTGAAGGCCTTTCAATGACTTTTTTGCCATACTGAAACTTAACAAACTGCAGAGTAAATGACACTCAAATTTCAACATAATGTATACAAAATGAAATGATTCTTGTAAAGAAATTCCGAATTATGAATAAATATATGTCCAGGACCCTGGAGTGCTACAAACGGAAAGTGTACCAGTATTAGGAAACTTGTAATAAATCCTACCACTTTTAATCATAGTGCACACGTTAAAATCGTTTTCGTTAAAATAATATGATCTCACACTTATTGCTTTCTTTGAAACTTAAAAATGGAATCACTGAGTTAATGCGGTTTTGGAAAAGAGGTGGACCTGCTACCTGTCACTACAGTTCGTCTATTGCATTTTACATGACAGGCGGTTAAACTCTAACGTGACGTACAGGAAAATTTTTCTTGGAAATTCACTGTGAGTTTCGCCATTGCTAGCAGCAAGTTTTGCTCTTATTCATCTTATTTATTTGTGCTGACCAATTATAAATGGGCTTATACCTAAGCAGTCTAATTTTAACTAATTTTTATTTACTAACTATTTTTTGCGATATAAACAATATAAAAATCTGTCCTTTCCTTTTCGAAAGTTTTACTTTAGAGAACATGTAAATTTTCACATGACTTCGATTTTGAATCCCGCGCCCAAACTTTCCCAAGGAGACCTTTCACCTTGAGGCTGGTGGATGTTCTGGAGCCCCGGTATGGTTTGTGGGCCCCAGTTCCGCCCAAGGGGGACTTGTTCCTGTTCTTCTTGCGGGAACAACTCCTCTTCCTGAACAGGTCCCTCGCTCGCTCCGGATTTTCCAGTTTAAGGCGGATTTGTGTGAGGATGCCCACAAGAAGCTCGTCCACATTGTGGTTGATGCCCACAGAGGTCTCGATAAACTTGCAATCGTACGATGTCGCCATGTTCTTCCCTTCTGCAGCAAAGGTGAAAAGAGTGTGTGAATTGTTACATTTACTACAAGGACTTTCCCAATATACACAAATGCTATTTATCGCCGATTGAGACAAGGTTTTGTCGAAACTGAGAGACTAGTATGAAGACTACTTGTTCAAGTCTACGGATGAGATCCGTGCGGTCAGTCAGTTATGCTCTAACGACTGCGAATGAAGTCTCGGGGCAGATGTCGGAGGCAGTAACCGTGGTCTCTTTCCTGACAAATCCTGGCATTTTTCCTGGAGAAGGTGTGAACGTTTGCAAAAAATCACAGGAAAGGCTATTCCGTCCAGGGTTCCTGAACATTAATCAGAGGTGTTATTGCTGTTTTGTTGTGCTTACTGCAACATGGTTGCTTGCTTTTTTACTGTTCGACCATGAAGATGAGGGAAATATGTTATTCCGATACTTAGATGAAGTATCAGCTGACTATACATGTCACATACCAGGAGAAAGTACTGTTCAAATTGTAACACATGTATGTATGTGAGCGGTCCTGTTGTTTTGTGGGAGTGTGAAACTTGGTCCGTCATATTAAGGAAAAAACATAGGTCGAGGGCGTTTGAGAACAGAATGCTGATGAGAATGTTTGCATAGGAGGAGGTAGTCGCAGGGGCTTGAGAAAACTCCACAATAAAATATTTCGTAAGTTGTTGGTGAGAGTAACAAACAAATTTTAGTAGGAAAACCTAAATTAATATATCAATTAAGGGTTAAGTCGGTGATGGAAGGATAATAATAAAATAGTTCTTCAAGGGTGGGACATGAGGACGTGCACTGGATTCTTCTAGCTCTGAATAGGGTACAACGGTGGGATCTCGTAATAGCAGCAACGAGTTTTCGGGTTACATCTATTGAAGACGGGAAATTTTCTAACTAGCTGAGTGACAATTGACTTTTCAAGATGTACTCTGAGAGTCCATTTGTTCATATATCTTCAAGTAAGAAGGTGCGAATTGCATAACCGACTGAAAGCTTCCAACTTATATTCAGGTCTGCCTGGTAGGAAGCTCGGACGGGTCTCCTACTACCTTAATCGAAGTTTCTCGTGATTTTACCTCAGACTCTCCAGAAAGAAGTCGGGACAGTATCTCAGGTCAGGCCATAATCTCTTCCTTTTGAATCCACCCTAATTCATTATTCACAGTCATTCAATCATTCAACTTTAGATAGTATGAGATTCTGACAACATTGCTGAATAAACTGCAACTAATACGTGATAAATGAATAAAACATTGTTCATATGAAGTGGGCAATAATATCTTGACTTTCTTTCAACCCAGTTTTGCATGGGAGATTGGTTCTGACTGCCAAAAACTATATCACATCCAGGCTGAAATGACATGACTTGCCCGGACATAGTAAGGCAGGAGAGTATGAGACAGGACTATGATTTACTTTATGTAGAGGAAAACAGATTCAAGAATGCGGAGGGAAATGGCTATAGCACACAAGATTACAGAGAATAGAAGACTGTGAGATTTATAAAACATGTCGGTAAGCCGACAGAAGTATAGGAAGACCGAGAAGGAATGGGAAACCCGAGGAGATCTACGTTCTCATAAACTAGACTCGTTCTAAGATTCCCCATCTTTTATTTACTTACACCAAGGACGAGGGGTTAGGGTGAAATCGGCTGTCTACTTTACACGCAACGAACGTTCATCATAATACTGAGTATAATGTACGGTTGGGACAGCTTCAGAGTGTTAAGCGTATACAGCAACCTTTAATCCAGTATTCAGTCTTCCGGAATCCTCTTCCAACTGGCAGATACTTCAAAGAAAAGTTACTCTTTTTGTAACGTTATTCAAAAACAAATTTACAATGTATATGTGTTCACCCGCCACATGATAATTCTTCCAGCCGCCACTTGTAGCGCTACCCATCGTGTCTCACGCAAGTGCCATTACATCAGACTCTGGTTGAATCTGTATAGTATATACCCAAAATGTTTCACCCATAATGTGTTGTTTTGACATCGCGTTCGGTTTTTATCGCGAAACTAACAGATTCATATAACAGGCACGTGCCAATTCTCTAACGGAGTTCACTATATTATACTTGCATTTTGCTTCTCTCTTGCTGAACTGGCCTAACACTGCGATAACGCTGTTGCCTTGCATTTGGGTGCTGTAACTTCCGAAGCGTGACCATTAACCTAATCTACTGACTGAAAATATATTAATCTTTCTTACTTTCCCCAAACACATCCCGTAATACCACTTCAGAATATGCCATGACAACTTCAATTCATCATTCACAATTACCTCAGCATAACCGATCATTTACTACAAAACTTAGCTTTTCAGAATGAATTTGTTCTGCTTTGTCTTTCCGACGCATGTACATTTTCTCCGGTCTCTGTTACTCAAAAATAGGACACTACCGACTTGTTTCAGTTCCATAATTGTTTGCGGTCGAGAAAGATACATCGGTTTGCTTGAGGATGCGGCCTTAAGGGATTCTTACTATTTCGAGGGCAATTTTTCCCTTCGGTTGGGGTTAGTAGTCGGAGACGAAGTGAAGAATTCGTAGAAAAACTTAAAAGTGTTTGAAACATTAAGCAATTGAGCTTTCTAGAAGACTCTGGAGAGATCATGCGTAGAGACTCACAACCGCTCAAGTACATTACGTGGAAGTACAAGCCGAGAGGACACAACGCAAATGGGTGACAGAGGAAGAGGAGGCGGGAGAAAATTTTACGGAATCTGAGGGGGGGGCGGTGGTGGTGGTGGTGGTGGTGATGTTAGTGGTTGTTTTTGAAGATAATAACTTTAAAAGTGTTTTAATATATTCCATTAGAAATAATAATGGAGAATTTGCAGTTATTTCTATAACGTATTTTTGAGTTATTTTTGTAGTTGAACCAGCAATGAAAATTGTCTATGAAGAGACTTGACTAGGCATGACTGAATTCATTTTTATGATTTCGTGATAAGTGAACATTCGTATATCCATGTACCAAGGAGGTTAAAGACAAGGGGTTCAATTACTCGAGTCGTACATCCAAGTGGAGAAATGCATGAATTCAGAACAGTGAGTTATAAGTCGTGTTACGAAAGAGCAGACACACAATATTTTAAGAATTTTAGAATGTTCGCTGTAATATTATATACTAGTATGTTCCCTATTCCTGCGTTTAATAAAAGAAGAGCTGCATTTAAATTATTTAGTAACCTTGTGACAGGTCGGCATATTGTACAAACCTCTGTAGTAAAGTCTGTGAACCGTATCCACAGATGAACAAATGGATATAATATATATTGTCGCGTATTGGGCGTATAACGCGACAAATAACTTCACGCCGTATTTGATATAGCGAATTTTATTTCACATTCGCACTTACAATCACACAATTGACAGTTTTACAATTACTGCTATCTGCAGTATCACAAATAGTACACTTTAAATGCCAGAATACAAATGACTGGTTGCTGGCTAACTCGGAACTAACTCGGAGGTAGCTCGAGGACTCACTCGTAGGTAGCTCCAGGACTAACTGACTGACTGTGAATGGCCTTCGCTGCTCCTTATGTAGCCCTGATCCGACAACTGTCGTCTGGTGCCTTGTTGCTAGCCACGCTGTTCGGAGTTGTTGACTGCTGCCTAGCAACCGCGATATCCCTCGGTGACTTCACCGCGCGTTGCGCGTTGCATAGCTACCAGGATGCGGGGTGATTACTCGCCTATTACGCGAGCGCTACGTTACGCTTCGTGCCGCTGGGGGGGTAGGGGTCAACATGTCACACTGCTCCCTCCTTAAGGCTGTTCGTCCCGAATAGCCTAACGGTGCATCCCCGTTCCTTTTCCTTGGTGGCTGTGCTTGCGGTGTCTCCCGTTGTTTCGGCTACTCTTCTTGCAGCGACTATTCTTCGTCCGTTACATCCGCTCCCCTCTTTAGACACAGCTCGTCTCGAGCGGTTTCCTTTCAGCTCGCCAGAAGATCCAGTCGTGTCCCATTCATCCATTACTTTTATTCTGTGGCACATTCACTCTCTCTGGGGAGGCCGGTTCTTCTACATTACCGGTTCCTCCTCTGCTTGGAGTCTTCTTTTCCGTTTTGGAGGCGGTCGACACTTCCAACGTGTCCAGTCTTTGTTTATGTCTTCCATGAGAAGTTCATTATGTCGACGTAACAGCCCTTGATGCGTTGTTTGCACTGACTGACGTCGTCGTTCCTCCTGATCTTCCAGGCGCTTGCTGGCACGAGACCGTGGCGCCAAGTCCTCTCTCCGACATCTGAAGGTTCCCTGGGGAGTTTCCTTCTTGAAGTCATTTCTCCAACGTCGTGCCACTGTCGCGCGACGGGATGTCTTCCTGCAGGTGGCAGCCAACTTTATCCGGGACACAAGATCTCCTCGGGTCCACGATTTATTGAAGATGTTTCTCCGGCGCCATGACACTCTTGCATGGCTGGACACCTTCCTGCTGACGACGGCCAATTTATAATGGGGTCCGCAATTTTTCCGTGTCAGATTCTTCATATTTCGTCGATGACGGTCCCTGCGCCTTTTATTCTTCGGTTCTCCGACCGGCATTACTTCGGCGTCTTGTAGGGGTACCTCT